>NC_046160.1:7537430-7809338 GCF_011064425.1 Rattus rattus
AAGCACCCTCCACTCCCACCCCCACCCATAAGCTAAATGGAGCCCTAGAGACACAAAGAAGGCAGCCCGTTTCAAGGAAGTGAGACTCAGGGTCCTTTCTCCTGCTTGGAAGATCTGATCCGTTTTGAATATGACTTTCCAGTAGCTGACTTATTTCAACATTATATCACAGCCCTGCGCAGTAAAGAATGCTATTCCCGTTGTCCCAGGAGAAAATTAAAGTCAGGCTTTTTACTTTTCTGCAGTCATACCTTGCGGAAAAGCATGACAAGCCAGAGTCTCTCACCAAGGGCGGGTGAGCTCAGCAAAGGGAGACTTCTGTAAGGGCCCGAACATACACAGGAAGTCCGTGTTAGTCTAGTCCCAGTGACAGGCACCAGCAACGTGAGAACCCTAAAAACTTTTCCATGGAATGCTGGCCTCTGGGTGCCCTATATTGCCCTATGCCCATAAATAATAAAAGGCTGATAACACTGCTTTATGTAAGCAGGCTTAGAACTCACTCTCAGATAAGTGCTTCTGACCTAAATCTTGTAGCGCCTCAGTCTGACATATAACCTCGCAACTGTGAAATTCTGTATGAGATTCAACAGCCTCAAACTGTCAACTGACCCAGCCATAAAGCAAGCAGAGATAAAGACTTACAGTCCGACATGATACAATTAGACATCCGCCTTCTATTTATTTCAGTCCCGCTAAGCATTTAACCGACTTAAAAGTCGAAGGTTTTTCATGAAAACACAAATGCATGTTTGTCATTCATCCTAAGCCGCCTCCTCTTGCATCGTGCAAATTAGTCCATTATGAATGAAAAAAGATTAGTTTGTTTCAGAGAAGGGGGTAAACAGGGACGATTTCTGTAAAATCCTCGTAGACACGCAAAGATAAAAGATGGCTTTAGCACACGAAATAATCAGATACAAATGGCTGTCCAGAAGCAGCACACCTAAAGAATACTTTAATCAAATATTTAGGTTACCTGCCAAAAAGACCATGATCTCTTCAAAATGCAACTCGGATTAAAGTGTTATCTTGCACAAGCAGAGAACTAACCTTGGAGTGGAAGTTTGAAATGCGCTCATCGTAATTTTCATGTCTTTGGAGAGAGAGACCGGCTTTTTCTGCTAGATTGCAAAACTGGTTGAAAGTATTCCCTCGGCGTGGGGCAAATACCAATGCTTTCCCCTAGAACATTAAAAGAGAAAAGCACACAGTTGAAAACTGGGAGACAACCAAACACAACAGACGCCAGTCAAGGTGTTCGTCTTCTCCTCTCAGGGACAGACATGTAACTGCTCTGGAGACATCTAAGCAGGATGGACGCTCACGGGAAGAACTGTTTCAAGGGCAGGCCCAGAAAAGAATATTTCACACTCAGGTAGCCATGCTATATTGCATTATTTTTAAATAACGTCTACATAATAAAATGCGAACAGAAGCTGCTCTGAACAGCATACGGTATATCAGACCTAATGGTTTAAGCGATGGCTGTTAGTCTGGGCGTCTCCCGTTACTCTTTCCCACCTACCCACACAGTCACTACACAGCTCCAGAGCGTGTCGTAACCAGTCGTGTATACGTGTTAATCCATTATGCCCTGAAGATGGGGTGCCAACCTATTCTCCCTGGGGTCAGTGACCACAACCCATGCCTAAGCGCTCTTGTCAGTTCTGCTCCCAAGTCTTCTCTGTGACTCCCCTGGTCGGGGACTAGGTTCTGAGACTTAGGTTTCCAACTTCGGGGGATCCCTGGGAAAGGCCCACATGGGAACAGGACAACTCACGTCAGCGGTCAGATCAAAGTGGGACCATGCAGGCAGGTGTGCCTTTCTAAACAGCCGCATGATCTGAAGAAGACTGTGTCATGAGGAGAACCTGACTAACACATACACTGGACCCCGGCCAGTGTGTCAGGACGTTCGTAATGACTCTTGACTAATAACTGCTTACGTGTTAATTCCACTGCCTTCCCCTAACATGCATTCAGAGCAGCCCGGTTTCTGGACCTTATTTTCTCCCCACTAAACAGAAACAGGCCCCTGCATGCTTGTTTACTCCATGCCACTCCAGGTTCTGAGAAAATTATTAAATGCATTCCAGTTCCTTTTTTTTGGGGGGGTGTTATTGTTAGAGGCAGTGTCTTACTATGTAGTCCAGGCTAGCCCCAAATTTGCATTGGTCTGGCCTTTACCCGCTGAGGTCTAGAGTTGCAGGTGTGGGTTACCATGCCTAACTTAGTCAAGTTCCTTATGACAGAAAGTTATCACTCATACCTACTAGGCATTTGTTAGCGAGTGTCAGACAGGGGCTCAGCACTGTACACACATCATCTCTGTTCTCCAGCCCCTGAATGTATTCTTAGGTCTCTTTTACAGGATACTCAGAAAGATGGACAACTGGCCTCGGGGCAGAACCCAGATTTGATCAGACGCTTATCCAACTGAGTCCAACATGGCTGCCGTTCTCTCGATTCCAGTGTCCTTACTAGACACACTGACGACAGTGACAGGTGCCACCACAAGAGCCGCCTCACGGGCCTTCTTCAACCCCTCCCACACCCTTCTTTATGACCTTGTAAACTAGACGTTGTACTTTACGGATAAATAAACCAGCAGGGTAAGGTTTGGGAAATAGTAGGGGCAGAAAGAATCGTGGACTTAAACCGTGGATCCCCTCCATCAGACAGCCATGGCATCTCGGGACAGCCAGAACCACTATTCACCCAACAGAGAGCCGGGAGGGGTTCTGGGGTTGGTTTCGTCTGATCTCTTGAGACACAAGAACCCGGCGTCCTCGGCTGACCTGCTGAGCTCGCTCAGCCATCTGATGGGAAGAACCGAGTTGCATGGCCTTTTTTGTTTTTCCTTCCAGCGAGCTGTGAGGCTCAAAGGAAGAGAATGTAAAAATAATTTGAACAGCAAGGCTATTCAGACATAAGACTGGGCAAAATCCATATTCCTCATGCTATAAGAATCCTCACCCCACCCCATCTACCTGCAAGAGAATCCAGTGACCTGCTGCCCTGGACTTCAAGTGTGCTTCCTGTTGTGCACACACACACACACACACACACACACACACACACACACACACACACACACACACACACACACACACACACACACACACACACACACCCAGGCACATAATTACAGCAACACCAATCATGCCACTACACCTAAGGTTCTGTCAGCTTCTCCAACACTAATTGCTATTTTCAGGCAGTTTTCAAACTTAGCAGCAAAAATTCATTTTTATGTGAAACTAGATATAATACACGGTCTCAGCAGGAGAACACAAGTCTCCTTTTTTTTTTACCCCCAGGGGCGGGGGTGGGGAAGGAGGGGATTCCAGTCGGTCACTTCAGTCATTTCTAAGGACTGGTTGCCATGCTAGAGAGTTCTGAATAATGTAAGTTGTTTCATTTTGAAGTCACCTGCAAAGACTGTCACACAGTTAGAGCTGAGGAGTTGAATTTTTACAGCTATTATCTGAGCTCTATATCATAGCATCTCAGGGTGACAGAGTTGGTGTTTGCATTCACGGAGTGCACACGTCCCACATCCCATTCACTGGTGGGTTGGGCGTGGGTGGTTAGGCTAAGAAGCATTTTCTGACTACACATAATTCCTCGGCCTAAGGCTCAGTTTATCACCTACCACTAACAGCTATACCCAGAATAGTGGCCCCCTCCCCTCGCCTCTCCGCCACCGCCATCGCTTTACCTTTGTTCTTAGTACTTATCGTCAGACACACACTACGCCCTTGTTTGCTATTGCCAGACTCTCTGGCTGGCTTGCCTGCTCCGTGACAACAGGGGCTTCCTCCGCGCCTAGCAGATAGTAGGCGCTCGGTCAATATTTGTTGAAAGAATAAACTAAATCCAGGTGCTGAACAATAGGAAGAACACCAGTCTGGGAACCTGAAGGCCACTCTCTATTGCTTATTCTTTTGAACACATTTTCTCCAAGGGACTTTTCACAGATGCCAGTTCTAGGGCGGGATTACAGAGGGCACCTAACCACCCAGTCCAGCACCCACACCTAACCACCCAGTCCAGCACCTACACCTAACCACCCAATCCAGCACCCACGCCTAACCACCCAATCCAGCACCCACGCCTAACCACCCAATCCAGCACCCACGCCTAACCACCCAATCCAGCACCCACGCCTAACCACCCAATCCAGCACCCACGCCTAACCACCCAATCCAGCACCCACCCCTAACCACCCAATCCAGCACCCACGCCTAACCACCCAATCCAGCACCCACACCTAACCACCCAATCCAGCACCCACTCCTAACCACCCAATCCAGCACCCACACAATGAGGAGGAGGGAGCTGGAGTATTGGTCCAGAGTTAGTTATGCTTTTTAAAATGCTTTTCCTTTTGCTGAATACAGAACTCTGAGGTGTGGATTCACGTTTAGGAGGGTGATAGCACACCATCCATCCATTTGGTGACGTCTACCAGCCTCTGCCCCACACTGTAATGAGTGCTTCTAAAGATGGGCACCCCAGTGTCCGCAGGGGAGCAGGGCATGTCTGTGGAGAACTACAACTGACAGATATCCCTTACAATTTGGCTTCAAAAAAATCAAAACAAGAAAAACAATATAGACATAAAGTTAGCGTATTATCCTAGGAAAATCATTTTCAATTCACCAAGGTGTAACTTCCTAAGCATTCAGCTCGGACTCATCTTTAAAACACAGAAGGAACACTTGGAGGAATGGAACATTGGACCGATGGGCAGATTCGAGGGAGTTCACTTATCCCCGGGGAGAGGAGAGAAGTTCCATTTGGCAGCAAAGACACTGTTGACACCATGAGGTCTGCTGGTAAGGGGCCAGGCTGCTCCATATTCCGGTGGCAAAATAAGGGCACTTCCGAGTCATCTAGGAAAGGCATGTGCCACGCCACTGAATTACCTTTGCCCCTCCTCTTCCAGGGAGCCAATTATTAAACACTGATTACATGTTAAGTGCATGCCTATATTTGATTATTTACCTGGTTTCTGACAGGCAGCCTTTGCTCACCCCCCCCCCATTCTTCTCTCTCTTTCTTTCCTGGCTTCTCCTCTCCCACTAGTCTGTCTGTCAGTGACCCCAGGCTTCTGCCTACTTTTTCTTCCTGTTTGGTATAAGTCTAGGCAATTGCACTGAAGTCCTCAGCTTCAACTATCGCTTAAACACCAATAACTTCCAAGAATATAATAGAACTACAGCGTTCACCTTTGTGAAGGGTCCACACCCCTCGTCCTGGGGGCCTACTCGTCTCTGCATGTGCGTGCTCTGAAAATATCTTTAACCCATTCTGTCTAACGTGGAATGTAAGCCTTGGCCCCAAACCTTACCTCTTCAAAGTCAGTGCACCCAGCGACACGCACACACACACACACACACACACACACACACACACACACACACACACACACACACACGCCCAGAAGCCCAGATGCACAGAGCCAAGGGCCTGTGTGTTGTGTCTCCACACTCCCTCCCAGCCAGGAACCAGAACACTGCCTGTGTGTTCTTTCTTTTCTCCTCTCTTTCTGCTTCCCTCCCCTCCTCTCTCCTTCCCTTCTTCACCGACCCCGCCCCACCCCTTTGTTTTTACCCTGTAGGTGCTGGGACTGCAGGCACACACTGCCACATCAGGTAAGGAGCTGTCTTCCAAAACCTCATTGCCACCCCACCCCCACCTTCAAGTGTGTTCTGCACTGCTTGAGGGGGACCTTAGGGACAAAAGGAGACCAGAGCTAGAAGCACAGTTTTCCCCTTCCCTTTCCTCCCCTCCCCTCCCTCCCCTCCCCTCCCCCCTCCCTTTCCTCCTTTGTGGGTGCTGGCTCTTGAACCCAGGGCTTTGTGAACGGCACGTGCTCTAGCACTGAGCTGCACCTCAACCTTAACTTTCATCTCTTTAACTCTTTAAGCCGTCGAGACAGTTTGACGTCACAGTCTTTCCAGTGACATGAGGGTTGGAAACCCCCAAGATGGGTTCTGACTTCTTGGGATGGCAGATGAAGCCCCATGTGACCTGGCTCGCACGTGTATCTACGACTGTCCCTGGGCCTCCCATACTCACTTGGACCTCTAGTCCAGCAGAGCTCATCATGGCTTCTGTGTTCGTCCATGCAGCTCCTTGTCTGTAAACTTGCAAACATTCCTCAGGCCACAGTACCTCTCCTACCTCCACTGTTTTCGTCTGTCCGGTGGGTGAGCTGTTACTCATCCCTCAGCACCCAGGCCAGATGCCCCACGCTTTGAGGCCTTTTCTGACTTTCTCTGGCCTCTACAGCCTATGCCTCCCCGGCAGTCATTTCTACCCCTGCCTCCTCAGGTCGCCACGCCTTTGCTCTCCTGCCTCACACCATGTGCACCTGCTTGCTTCCTCGGGGTAGGGCTGTACTGTTTCTTCCTGTCTGCTGGCCCTACCTCTGTCCTGAGCATCCAAGAGCCATGCAGACAGTGAACATCGCTCCACACCTTTAGTTCCGTTACCTCCTACTGGCTGAGGCCATGCAGAGGTGGGTATGCGGTGGGCCCCCGAGGAGCTTTGCTTTTCTGATTCTCCTTTACGGTGATCTTTGCAGCATTTGAGTGACCCAACCTCTGCTCATAAACATGTAGCGGCTCTGAATTCCTTCCCTGAGAAGGTCTCTTCATTGCAGTTCAGTCAGCTTCACAAAATGGTTCCCCAAAGGAATGTTTTAGCTTCATTTTCTGCCTCTGCCCAAGCTCCAAAGTAGACGATACAGCCAAGCCAGAGTGCATTGCAGGCAAACACTGTGCTTTCCACTCTGCACAGGTGAGCAGCTTCTGCGCTCCCTCTGCTAGAGAAGTGGCTCTCTCCCTGGTTCCTCCTGCACAGCACACCCCGCTGATGCCTCTGAGATCAAGCTGCAAACAAAGGCCACTTCCCAGGGCCACCAGTCCCCCTGCGCTTTCTCCTAGCTCCTCACTCCTGATCTGGCCTTGCTGAGTTAGACTTGCCAGCCACTCCTGTGTGACTCTCTGCTGCTATCCTAACTTAGAAGGTTCCTCAACTCCAAATTCTCACCTCACACTCTGGAGCACAGCGCCCAGCACGGTTACTCACAAGTATTTCACAAAACCAAACCATCAACCTGTGACCTGTGGCCGACTTGTGGCCACTGGTAGCCCAGAACCACTCTGAATGCAGCCCAACAGAAAACCCATAAGCTTACTTAAAAGATTCTAAGAAGTTTTTGTTAGTGGACTGGATCGGGCAGCTCATGAGTGCGAATTCTGTAGATGACAGACAACTTCATGTTGCGATGTCAAAAGAGCCCAAGTAGCACTCGGGAGTAGAATGATAGAAAAGCCCAGCATCATCATGGAGAACTTCCTGTGCGCCAGGGTTTCCTTAGAGGGTCTAGGCAGACTTGAATGTGCCACACAGACCAGGCTACCTGGGTACACCTGTATCTTAGAACAGCTCACATTCTACTGAGCAGATAAGCTCTCCAAAGCTTCCTAGAGCCCGTAAGGACGGCACCAGGCTAGCTGTACTTTGCACTGAACAGTGTGGGTGTTTCGCGTCACTACAAACAGAAGTTCAATTCTGGGGAACCCCAGAGTTTGTACCTCGTGCCTTGGTGTGCTGGGAAGAGCGCATAGGACTGCACACGCTGAATCAAGGCCCTTAGAGCTTCTGGGGGCTGGGCCCATTTCTACCCTGAGCTGAGCAAGGGAAGGCTGAATAGCTCCTCACCAAGAGCTGGTGAGGACTTGCTAGGCCTCTGACCTGGCCAGAAGGAGCCGCCTATTGTGGTTTGGAGCATGGCTTCAGTCGCCAGGGAGCCCCCACTCCTCATGCATGGCAAGTTCCCTGAGACAGGCAAAAAAAAAAAAAATGTTTGTACAGATGTAAACACAGATGTTTAAAAAAGGTTTACTTATTTTATGTATATGAGTACATTGTCTTCATGCACACCAGAAGAGGGCATTAGATCCCATTACAGATGGTTGTGAGCCACCATGTGGTTGCTGGGAATTGAACTCAGGACCTCTGGAAGAGCAGTCAGTGCTCTTAACCACTGAGCCATCTCTCCAATCTGAGAGATTAGATTTTTAAAAAGAGAGGAAGGCAGTCATTAAAAAGAAATAGGTCAGATGGTTTCCAACTACAGGACTTCCTGGACATAGGCAGGGCTCCTAGGATCTTGTGACTCCTGGTTTTGAAGACAGTTATGTGAATTCCGCAGTGACACTTAAAGGACTATATTATTATTTTTATTTGTATTGTGTGTGCATGTGTACACACACACATGAGAACATACATTACAGTCAGAGAACAACTTTCTGTTTGTTTTTTGAGATATGGTTTCTCTGTGTAGTCCTAGCTGTCCTGGCACTCTCTAGGTAGAGCAGACTGGCCTTGAACTCACAGAGATCTGCTTGCCTCTGCCTTCTAGGTGCTGGGCTGACAGCCATGGCCCCCTCTGCACCCAGGCTTTGTTTATTTGTCTGTTTGCTTGTTTGTTTTTGAGGACAACTCTCTGGTTTTCTCCTTTCACACGGGCCTGCAGGCCTGCATGACGGGCACTTTGACTTGTTGGGCCGTCTCGCTGGCCACAGTGGCATCTCTGAGCTGCGGACAATTGGCAGCCAGTTGCACAGGGGCAGCCAGCTGGAGTGCTATCTGCATTGCCTCCTTGTGGCGTCCCCACAGCCTGGCCGCCCTGGCGGGCCTCTGGGACACACAACCCCTTTAGAGGGACATTAGCGGGTGTCATTTATTGTTTGTCAGTGCTGTTCAACGTGCAGGCTGCTCTGGCCAGATTTCAAATTGCTTTCGGGTCTTCTGATATAGGACATGACTGTTGTCACAGACTTTAGGGAACATGGCCTTAAGCAGACACCCCATCAATCATCAGCAAGGAGAAAACATTCACCAGCAGGGGAGAGACGCTGGTTCTTGGGATGAGTAAAATTTACCGATACCATTTTTTTTTTAATGTCTCTCTTTTCTAGAAAGTTCCTCATAGCACTTGGATGGAAGCCAACTGCATATGTATTTGTTTTTTTTTCCACCAAGAGTTGGAAAAAAAAAAAAAAAAAGACTGTTTCAGGCTGGTGGAGTTTTTAACTCCCTGATGGAATCTCAGGCCTGGTATGGTGACTCTGCAGGCTCTGGGTCTGTCCAGCTGAGGACCCAGGGGTTAGGCTTAGGTTCAGACACTGGGGTTGGGACAAGCCTCCGCCCACAACCCCCCTACCCCCACCTATTTCCCCTCATTTATGATTGCTCTATTCTAAGAACAGAAAAGCAGGGAATGCTTCCTCTTTCTCTGTTTCTAGACCCTCTGACCTCCAAATGGTAATCTAGTCAGGTTTGAAACCAAGTAAAGACACACCTCCGAAGTACAGAGCTCGCTTCTTCCTGCGACCTGATGCGGAGATTATTTAACTCTCGCGGTTGTAGCCCTGGCCCTCTTCCGACCTAGGAGGACTGTATGTAGTAAAAAAGGGGTCGCCTGCACCGAGTAGGCAGTGCCCCCGGGACCAGTCAGGTTCTGTCGTGCTGGAGGCTCCTGTACAGCGGAAAGCAGCAGGCGCAGATGGGCATGCGCAGAGATCCCTGGTCTGGGCAAGGAAATAGGCCTCCCCTCCCTGGCGGCTTTTCTCAAAGCCCTTGCTTGGCATGTGCCTCCTGCACCTCGCCCCTAGTGCAGTCAGAAAGTTTAGAAACTTTCCAGTCTCTCGCACTACAGTGAATTGGCTTCTCTCATTGTACAGAGAAGAAACTGAGGTTTCCAGAGGATGTGACCCCTTGCTTTCCATTTCCGGAGTCTAACTGCACCTGCCCTGGTCAGTAGGACTGAGGGCCCCAGAGCTGACACACCTTCTAGGAGTGTGGGCAAACTCTTACTTTCCCCTTGTTGGGGACAAATGGGGCATGACAGGAGGCCCTGGAGCCCATTAGTACTCAAATTGACCTGACACTCAGCTTCCTACCAGCCAGGCCACCATTTCTTCTTAGAGCCACTGTCTCCCATGTTAACCCCAGTAGCTGGCAGAGCCATAGAAAAGGCCAACTACCATTCCATAGACTTACTGTCTCGGTTCGAAGTCTAGGCAGGCCATGCCACACAGTCCAGGCTGCCCTCAAATTCATGACCCTGTTTGCTCCGCCTCCTGAATGCTGGGCTTATAGGCAGGCACCACCACATTCCAGCCGTTACAATGTCTCTTCCAGGAGATCATTCTGGGGGCTCTTGCTCAGGCCCCGAGAGCTTGCAGTATCCTATGTTGAACCACCAGGGGCTCAGAACCCACCAGTGTACCCCCATCTTATGTCTCTGTCTCTGGTGGACATCTTCATACGACGGGCCACAGAATCACGGAGGAACTGTCTAGGGTCAAAATAAACCTACACTTAGCTTTAACTGTAATGTAGCCATTGCGTGTGATCTTAGTCTTGAAGTATGACAGTCTAGTCAGTGGGAAGTCCATTGGAAGTATGAGGGTCAGCCAGTAGTGGGAAGCCTCAGGCTCACCAGCCTTGGGATCCTTTATTGCCTAGTCTATGTGATTTTCTAATCCATGTGACCTTCTAGGATCCAATGAATAATAGAGGTCCTGGTTACAGGTCCCCTGCCTCTACAGACCTGAGATTCTGAGGGACAGTTTCAATAATCCATACCCTATCCATTATTTCAGACTTCCTCTTGACAGTGGGCCTCCAGACTTTAAACCAGAACACCCAGTGGCCTGCTGCAGCATCAGCAATCCTGTGAGGCACCTAAGGAGGGAACTCTGCTTCTAATGCCGCAGGCTGGGTTTGGCTTTAGCCTTCTGCCTGAAGCCTGTGGAAGTGTCACCTGCTCCAGGCCTTGGCCTTGGCCTTTTCTGCCATAAAGTGAAGAACTGGCTGTCAGTCAGGGGGGTTGCTGTCCGGCTCAGAGGGGGCTGTGTGGAGCCATACTTCAGACAGGGAAGAGCATGGTTCAGGGTTTAACAGCCATGTGAGAGCCTCGAGAGATTCCAGTCCAATCTGCATTTAGGTCTATTCATAGCTTGGGCAGTTTTCTATTGTAAGTCATGCAAATCTGCTGCAAAATGGAGTATTTGCCACAAATAGGCTTTGAAGGGGTGTTGGTGATAGTGAAGTACTGTTTGTGCCGTGTGAGACCCCGGAGTCCTTGACAGCATTGTGTTTATGTATGAGACATTTTCATAGAGGCTTTGCACCCAAGCATCTCAGGGCCCTCCCCGAGAATCTTGGTCTTGCAAATACTTGCAAGCATCCTCCAAGGCTAACGGGGGAGATGAAGAGGCCCAGAAGAGGCTCAGCGTCCCTTCTGCTGCCCTCGACTTGGGCGGCCTCCTCCATGTGGCAGCAGCCAGCAGCAGCTTGGCACATGTCCCTTCCTTGCCTCAGGACCTACTTCCCACTTCAGAGGCAGAATCGAGAAGGCCGATTTAATTGAATTGATTGCCACTTACAAAGCGTTACTCCTCTGAGAGGCCTATTTAAAGTTTCCGAACTGGAGAGAGATAAGGAAATAAAAGGCAATAGTGTAAAAGCAGTGGATGGTTATCAAATTGCTCTGGGAGCCTTCGGTGTGAGAAAGATATAAAAGAAAGATTGAAAGGTATTAGTCTATACGTCTCACTGAGGTCACAAGGCTAGAGTCTTTCACAAAAGACTTGGGAAACAAAACTTTAGAAAACACACAGACACGAACACACACACAGCGGTCATATCAGATAACTTGGAGTTCTTATCTTCCATTACACTAAGGCCGTTAGCCTATTTTAAATTCCTGTGGCATGGCAAAGAGTCTTACATACTTGTAAGTTTTTTTTTAATGCATGAGCTTTAAACTCGTTTTCTTACTTTAAATAGATGTATATTAACTCTCCGTTTAGTCTACAAGACCTCCTAGCCTAGTATAACAGCTCAACAAAATAAGAGTGGATACAAACTCTGTAATTTACTCACAGGCATAAATGGATATATAAATGTAAAAATGTGCACAATATTTTATGCCATGCTTGGCTTCATTGTGACCTAATATTTATAATATGTAAATAATGGCCTCCTTTTAAAGCAAAGAACTTTTAATATACAGATTCATCTGGAAGTCCTTTTTTTTTCTTTGATATAAACAGAAATAAAAAGAAAAAAGTGAGCTTACACAATAAATACCCAACGACAAAGGTTACCACTGAAGGGATTTAAAACGACAGAAGTCAACATAAAAATTTCAATATCATAATTCTACTTTAATGTGAAGATATTGTTATCAAAGGGAAAGACTCCAGAAATTCTTTGATAAAAATCATCTCCTACTATCTTTGAAGCCGTTTCATTTATTTTACTACCCACGGTGTTCCTTATCAGAAGGCCAAGGGTAAGAAGTTTCCTAGTTATGATTAGGAGAGAACCTGACAGATCAGAAGACCCAATTGAAGTTGGACATAATAAATATTAAAGTATTACATGACATTAATCCCACCATTCCACTGCTCTTCCAATCTTTGTGTGCAGACTAATTATTCAGTAGCCAGTGTTCAGGAGAAAATAGAAACATACTTACTGAGGGCTGGAGTAATCTCTTTATTGCATCAACAAGGCTGGCTCTGTACTGGTCCAGGAACAGGCTGCCATTGAGAAGAGAAGAGAATCCAGATTAAACTGGGCCTCCAAGCCTAATGATACTGATGCTGATAAGTGCCAGGCTAATTACACGCTTACACAACACCAGAGGAAGACTTCCCGTCCATTCAAGGTCTTGCTGGGGGGACACTGAAGGAGATACTGTGACCAGAGTTATCCAATGACTGTCAAGCTGTCAACACCAGAGTCCATACCTGACTGTGCTGTGTTGATGCCACGGGGACAGATTTTGTTAAAAGCGTCACCTGGTGGAGACGGAGCACTTGGTACTTCCTTTTGTTAGAGCCCAGGGTCCAGTAGACGAGAGGTCCCACCAGTGCCGCTGTGAGGCTGCCCTTTGAGAGCAAACCACCAGCCCCATGCACCCAACGACAGCCCCAGGAGCCAACGACCTACAAAGCCCACTCAGGCGATGCGAGTGAGGGCCATGGTAACTCGAGGTTTCCTTCCCTTTGCCTCCAGGTTGATTCCTTCCTACCCACTGCAATTTCTCCTTCTCCTCCTTGGGTCTTTGCTTTTGTGTTTTGCTGTCTGTATGATTGAGTTACTCTGACCTTATTTTCACCACATCTTCTCAGACAGGTTTGGAACACAGTTTCTTCATCTAAACAGATGGATCCAAGACTTAAGTGTGGGTCACCCAGCAGTTGGTGGCAAGTTAACTTCCACAAGTCTATGGTTGAATGTGTCCCCTCTACTGACCTTTGAGGTGGCCCGTTTGGTGCTGTTTAGTTCTGCCATGGAAGATACAGAGTCCCCTAGAGTCCTGCTAGAAGACCCAACATGCAAGACTGATGTGCTTGGCTGACCCCATGGTTCTCAACCTGTGGGTCTCGCCCCCCTCATGGGAGAATCAAATGACCTTTTCAAGGGGCTGCCTAACACTGTTGGGAAACAGGTATTTACATTATGATTTATAATAGTGGTAAAAAAGAAGCAACCGAAAATCATTTTACGGTTGGGGATCACTACAACATGAGGTTCATTAAAGGTCCGCAGCATCAGGAAGGTTGAAGACCACTGTCCTAGACGCTCAGACTGTGAGCTATATCGTCGTTCTTTACAAATTGGTTGGTCCTCGTATTCCCTTGCAACAGCATAGGCTTCGGTGAGATGTCTGAGTGTCTATGTAAAGCCAAACAAAGGTTTCCCATGGGGCCGTGCTATGGAGGAGCAGAAGCGTCTAGTGCTAGAGGGACACAGTGCTGAGTTCCCCTCCAGACATCCTTTGGCCCTCACCGCATCTCGATGAGGGCTTTGGGCACAGCTACAGTCCTCTGCCAAGATAAAGCAAGGCTTCCGACTGTGTCAACTCCACCGACTGGTGGGGGCCACTTCTTTCTGAGCTCCATATTAGGATCCATCGTTTGGTGAGGACGAACGCTGGACTTCAGCATCGGTGGCTGCATCTCTGAAACAGGAATACTGGCCGTTGGTACTGATGGCTGTTGTTCTCCCTCGGATAACAGAAGTGGGAGTGTGTGATTCAGGTTTAATGAAGTTCTGGATCTGACCTTTCTATGCGATCACGGGTAACGTGCTGTATGTAAGGCCTCAGTTTTCTTGTCAATAAAGGCCCACTTATGTGGCTGTGGTGGACATCAAATTAACATATGTCAATTCACAATCATTGTGTACTTACGCCATATGAAGGGCAATATTATGCATTGGGGCTAAGCTTTAAATAGAGCAAGCTCAACTCCTAACAGATTTTCATTCAGAGTTCATTTAGGCCTCGAGGCTCAGAGCGTAAACAGTACCGTCTCCACCACCTGAAGCCGCTCATCACGGTCCTCGGAATGGAGCAAGTTTACATCCAGTGTCTGTCTCAGTGACCCCGCATAGTTTTCTCACAGGCCTTGCTCAGGGCTACTGGTCTGTGTCAACATTTAGGTAGGATGTTTGCCCACATAGACGCTCTTCCAGTTTGACGAGTCTCCCCTTTAGAGGAGGGAGCAAGAGCTGGGCATGGTGGGACATCAAAGGATGATCATGACTTTTAGACCAGTCTGAGTTACCCTGTCTGAAGGTAGGAGGGAGGGAAGGAGGAAAGAGAGAGGAGGAAGAAAGACCAATCGATTCTGAAGTAATCGACTGGACCCGGGACCTTATACATGCTAAGCAAGCCCTCTACCGCTAAGCTATACCTTTTCTCCTGCCCTGGAAAGGTGCTTTGAGCTACAAAAACATTGGCCAGTGAATCTTCTGATGAGCTACTGACCGTGTGAACTCCATTCCCACCTAGCAACCAGGGTAACCTGGGAACTCATTATCTTTCACCAAGTTGTCTCCTTAAATCCTCGGACAAAGAATATGCTTAATTTAAATGCTGCAAAAAAGTTCCACTAAGTCCTGCTAAGCGGTGATTCATAATCACTAAAGACTGTTAAGAAGCAAATCAGATTGGAACCATGTCTTTTACAAATCATGTTCTTCGAGACACTCCTCCCGTCCTTTAGGGAGGTTAAATCATTTCTGCAGTTTGCTGTTGTTGGAATATTGACTGTGTTGGTTATGTCGGCGGATAAGAGACCTACAGAAGCCCTCTGGCCAGCTGGACGCACAGCAGCTCAGCAAAGAGCTGTTCTTGGCTTATTTCTGCACTCCCGAAAGTGATGAACAGCGCGCACTGCCGCCAGCTGAGCCTCCAGTGTGCCCTTACAAAGCACTCTTCCCACTGTGCGCTCGAAACGGTGACAAAGAGGTTAACATCACAGCAAACTGCAAAGTGCAGCTGTAACACCCGGAACGCATTGCGAACACAGTCATTTCAAAGGTAATGGCATCTACCCCATCGTTCCAAATCAAATTTCCCAAAAGTAATTCTTGTAGGCCTCTGAAAGATCTTTATTCCAAGCAAGCTCACTTTTCTACTTAGCTTCCATGCAGAATTCATAACGCTTTGTGGGGTACGTCATATGAGCAATTTCAATGTGCTTTAGTGGGAGTGATATGTAATCTCCTGAAAATTCACCCCTTAAATAAGTCCTAATGGCTCGGAGAACAGCAGTAGCTTAAGTGGATCTATTTAAAAAGGCTGAGTGGGTCAGTGATGGGAATGGAGATACCGTCCAACTCGCCCTTTAGTCACGGATCAAAATACCCTGACAGTCCAGTTTGGCCATTAAAACACTCTCTCTCTCTCTCTCTCTCTCTCTCTCTCTTTCTCTCTCTCTCTCCTGCACACACACCTATAGGCCATTGCCTGTGGCAGCAACCATCGCTTTGTTCCACTGATCTGAACCAGATTTTCCGACAAAGGAGAGGTGCCTTCTCATCCTCTCCCTAAGAATCCCGGCTGTATGCAGAGCTCGGAGCATGGACAGTCCTCCTCCTAGAGAAAGCCATGCATGCAGAGCATCAGCAGACGGTCCTTTCTGTCAGTCCGCACAGACCCCTGTGCAGTCTCCATGGTGAGACTTGATGCTTTAGATGTCACTTTCAGTGGGGGACAGTCTCTCTCGGCTCTCAGGAACCTACTTTGGAGAGCGTGCCCATGGGGGCTCTAACCTCGCTTGGCTCTGCCCCTTTAGTTGTGAGTTCTGGGCTCTTCTTTCCACAGAGACTGAGGCTTCCCAGGTGAGGTGAAAGGGTCGAATACATTGGAGCTAAGCCCTTTCCACCGGCAGGGATGCTGAGCTGGGAGACCAGGAACTTTTAGAGCCCATGGTATTTCCACTTGAGGGGGGGGGATTTTCTCACAAAAACAACTTAAAAGCCAAACATTTCATCATCATTTAGAAGAAAGCAAAAAGAACTAGGGGAAAGAAAGCCACCTTTGGTACCTGAGCGGTGTAAACATCCCTAGGCAACAAGCAAGGCGGCTGTGAGGGTAGGGAGGGTAGCAGGCCCCGGTCCCACTCCTGTCCCAGGCCTGCAGCTTCAGACACATAGACACACTGTCATCCAGTCCCATGAGTCACAGCGGGTGGCATTTCATGCATGCTTTTTAAGCCTTGTGACAATTCAAACTCACAAAGTCACTTCTGTATTTGCAGAACAACAAACTGGAGAGCCATCGAATGGTTAAGAAATGGACGCAGTCACTGGACTGAAAGAAAGAAATCTTACGTTCAGACTCTTAGGTGCAGAGTCTGGAAAGGCGGGCTAAGAATTAGCAAGCGCTCGCTCTTCCTAAAACAGCAAGGACGGGCTGGACTGCATTCCTACAGAAGGAATGCTTTTATTAAACTTACCAGTGAATAAGCCAATGGAGGAACGTAATAGGCAGGTCACCCCACCCCTGTTGTTGAATATTCTAATATTTTGATGTTTGTTAATAGTGCCCCCGTTTTTTGTAGGGGTGACTGTACCTCCATGTTTCTCTCTGCTTAATTCAAAGTTGACATTTTACAAGTTATTTAGGAACTGTTGAACCATGAAACTATTTTTCATTGTCAGAAATGCTGAGTGGTGAAATAACGACTAGCTTCACAGCTCGCCTCTTTATTTTATAATCTAGCCGAGTGACTAAATTTGGACCGGGAGTAAGGGACTGTCTCCTGGGAAATGAGTTCTTTCCCCCCATTGCCCACAGGTTTATGAGCATTTGAATGTAAATACAGGAATGTGTGAATGGTTTAAGAACATAAACATATCACGGCTTGCCGTCGTCATGTGCATTTTACTGGAAGCTCGGCGTGGGTTTGGAGCAGGCTGGTGAACGGGGCTTGTTTTCATGGAAATGGGATCAAGACGTGCCACTGGTTAGCCATTCAGTGACTCGCACAATGCCACCCTTGCTGGAAAGGCCTCAGTAAGAATTTAATCCATGTACCTAGCATTCACACTTGAGCTCATGCCCCCATTCCTGTGGCCCCCTCCGGATCTCATTCGCTGACTGATGAAGGGTGGCGTGTGACTTACCGTGATCTATTCAAGTGTGGCCCTGCTTCCTGGCATTGACTATTCCGGGTTTCATCGTGGAGAATAGTTCCACAGAGAGCTATCTGCCACCCCTTTGCCACTTCCTAAATAATCCAGTATTGGTCTGCTTGCCCCATAGGACCCGCATCATGCAGTAACTCCTGTGGAACAGCACCAAACCAACTGGATGTAAGGGGTGCGTGGGCCCCGCACACACTGCCAGATGTACAGCGTGGATATAACACACCACTGTACTTTCCAAGTTTCTAAGCAGCTTACCCATCTCCCTGAGTATGAAGAGAGACCATCACCAAAGCATTTCTTTTGGAAATACTATCAGCAGCCCCCGAAAGAGTAGTTTAATGTTTTACATTTACAAATGGGAAATTACAGACAGGCTGACGTTGTGGCACTTAGAACACCGGGGGGAAAAACTTAACCGTCGACTCATGCATAGAAAAAGCCATTTATAAAATGAAGCCTCGGGCATTTACTTCATCTGAATCCATAAATAATTCTTCCATGGCCACCAGATGTGTGTGTAAGGTTGGACTGTGTTATATATCTGTAATGAAAGCCTTCGACCAATATGTACTGTGTTTATCAACTCTATAAGACCCTGTTGTCAGTTAGGTGGGGAAAGGACGAGTTTTTAAACACGTCGTGCTGCTATTTTTAACCTAACTGAGAACATTAATCAGGAGGAGCTTAACTCCTGCTTCCTCTGCTAGTTCCTCTGTCACAAATAGGATGACACGGTGTGAGTGTCCATGGTACAAGCATGACAAAGCCGGGCTGTTCTGATATTTGTGTGCTGGACGATTTAACTGTAAATCTCTCGGCCAGACCTGCCTCTCCCTCATCATCAGAGCCCATCGGGTGACCTGCATCTGAACCTTCAAGAACACTCTGCCCTGGTCCCTCTTCCTGCTGCTCTCTGCGCTGACTCTCTTGCTTAATCTGATCTAATCCTGCCTGAATTCTCTTCATCTGTGCGATGAAACCTGGAGGATCCTTTCTCGTACTGGGTGAGGAAAGGCATTTACTAAATTACTTGGTAAAATCACGTGGGCTGCTTTGAGCTCCTTTTTGCTTGGATGGGGGAGTAGCAGCATGCTTGGAGGCGTGCTGTCAACGATCAGACGGAAATCTAGGTTTCCCCATAATTGGAAGGGGGGGGGTCAGCAATCTATGCAAGGAAACCAACATGGCCCTGGAAACCGGGATTCTCAGCTAGAACAAAAATTCTCAGTAGAATAAAATATTTCTGTTCACTGCAAAGCACACACACACACACACACACACACACACACAGAGAGAGAGAGAGAGAGAGAGAGAGAGAGAGAGAGAGAGAGAGAGAGAGAGTTAGTAGTGGTAAGGAGAAGAAGGATGGGATAAAAAAGCAAAGCTAATCTCAGGAACTGTGGTGGGAAAGTTGTACACTGGAAATTGTCTTTCAATAATGATAAGGCTACACTCTGGAAAATGTATGTGCTTTCCTCTGGCTGAAGTCTGCTCTGGGTTCTGGATCTTGGGCTCGGGCTCATCAGTGTAACACAAGTTTGGCATGGGAACTCATTTTCGAATCTAAAGCAGTTGCTATCATGGTGAAACTACAGGTAAGATCTTCCCCCTCAACAGACAAATGCCTGCTCATGGCCCATGGTTTCCACAAGCTGCAGTAATTACTCAGAGAATGAAGAAATGCACCGAGTGAGTGGAAAAAATGACAAAGGTCTATACGTAGTTATCCTGTGACTTGGGATCCGACTTCCACTTATAAGCATGTAAGGTAGATTGGGCTAAGGTGCAAGACAAAATGTGTAGGGTATATTTATTTTTAAAAAAAATCAGACACCTGACAGAGGTGGGCATTAGAATAAAATGTGAGTGTGTAGTCTTTGTGTTCACTGTAACTAAATACCAGCTTTGAGTGCACTGAAAACATTAGTTGTCAAATACACTTTTAAGAAAGGCTGTGTCCCCCACGCTACTCCACAAATGTGTTTATCTGCCAGGGAGTACATATGTGTGCACACACGTATATCCCCTCATATCGATAGTCAGATCTCTCCCAAGAAGTAAGCTAATTGAGATGTTTGTGTTGATAAACTCCTTTTTCTCCAGACTGCTCCTCTCCGAGCCATAATTATTTGCAATTTGCCTAAGTCGTCCATTTACGGATACGTCAAGCATGAAACAGAGGCAATTCCAGAAAATGGAAATGCTTCTGAAAGTCAATCTTTGGGAAATAATGTGGTAGAAGTTACTGTGAGATAGAAGACTACCTTCTAACTGTCACATGGAGATGAATATTAATTTGTTGAGGTTAAGGTGGCTTTTGTGCTTCATTTGTTGACTTGGCTTAGCCGTCAGCAAAGCAGTGCAGACCAATTACTCCAGAGAAGCTATTTTTTCCCTAACAGGAGTTTTATGATTTTTATGTACTTACCAGTCAGCACACATAACAATGTCAAAATGTCCTTCCAGTTGAGAGACATCTGTCTTATTATCCCATCGTAAAACGCTGGAGGAGAAAAAAGATTTTAAAAATTATACTTAGGGTATTTTTTTTAACTTTTGATTTTGAGCTATTAACATTATTTTTTGTGGCACTTGGAATTATTTAAAAGGTATATACAAATTATTTCAAAAGATAAAAAACCCTAGGATGTACCTGTCTTCTGTATTTTATTTTGTCTTTAAATGTAGAAGAGGAAGAATTCTCTACTGAAATAGGAGAGTTGAATTTTTGCTAGGTTTTATAGGTTTTTGTAGACAAAGCAGATCATTACCTCGGTGTTAGAATAATTCCTGACCCTTACCGATAATGGTGGGAAATGTGACATCGAAACATTCTCCATCCAACTGGAATATGAATTTATAAAGAAATATGAATTTATAAAAAAAACCAAGTCGTGTGAGATTTACTGTCCCATCTTGCCTGCCACCGTCAGTCACGTTTCTTACTGATACAATGAACGGTGTGACTAGAAGGGAGGAGGAACTGCCCTCCTGTATGTGGATGACCTCAGGCCTTTAGTCCTCTCTAGATCTCCTCCCTATGGTCAGTCTCCAAGAGGAGGCTCAGATAGGAAACCGCGCCTCAGTAGCAACAGTAGACAGATGCCTTGGAAAACTCCAGCACCATACCGGAAGCCAGCTGTGCTGTGTACTCTCCTCAGCTGAGAGAGGTGAGGATTAACGTTTTGTTGTAATAAAGCATTTCTAAGGGTGTTTCTCCCACACACCATAGCTGTGACTTGTGTTACTGTTTCTTAAGAAGGTTTATTTATTTACTATGTGTACACAGTTCTGCCTGCATGTAAGCCTGTAGGCCAGAAGAGGACACAAGATCCCATTACAGATGGTTGTGAGCCACCATGTGGGTGCTGGGAATTGAAGGTCCTCTGGAAGAGCAGCCTGTGCTCTTAACTGCTGAGCCACAATTTAGAAAATGTATTTAGAAAGAACACACACACACACACACACACACTTCCAAGATATTGACCAGTAGCAACAGTGACTAGTCACTAGTCATTGAAGAGGATGGACACATAAAATACTCCACAGTGCAATGCTCTGGAGGAGATCCTGAGCCGGGGTAGAGGAAAGAACTGAGTGAAAAGCCAGTAGTTTTGGAGCTAAACAAATGGAATCCAGGGACTGGGGAAACCTGAGTGGCCAGAATGGAGGACCATAGAGAAGAAAGCTGTTAAGAGAACCCAGGGCTCAGATGGCTCCCAAAGAACATTCTGCAAGAAACTAATGTGTGTGTGTGTGTGTGTGTGTGTGTGTGTGTGTGTGAGTGTGTGTGAGTGAGTGTGTGTGTGTGTGTGTGAGAGTGTGTGTGAGAGTGTGTGAGTGTGTGAGTTTGTGTGTGTGTGTGGTGTGTGTGTGTGTGTGTGTGTGGTGTGTGTGTGTGTGTGTGTGTGGTGTGTGTGTGTGTGTGAGTGAGTGTGTGTGTGAGTGTGTGTGAGTGTGTGTGAGTGTGAGTGTGTGAAAGTGTGTGTGAGTGTGTGTGAGTGTGTGTGGGGGGGAGGAAGAGAGAGAGAGACTTGAGGTTGGATAAAAGCCACAGGACAGTGTTGGGGCCACTGGACCAGAGGTCACTGGGCAGGGCCAGTGCCTGTTTTCAGCAGGCAGACCATGAAACCTCAGAATTCACATTCTGGCAGAGTCCTCCGAAGGACCTTGCCTCAGAAGTGGGAAATAATAAACCCTAGAGAAAATGCTGACCTGCTGGTATAAAGCAAATTTTAAGAACACGATCCCAAAGTAAGAAATGATTGCCATGTGACATAACAATATCCCAGAATGAAACTCAAAAATCTTTACAGGTATACAAAAGCACTCAGATCCCAACAAGTTAAAATTCAAAATGCTCATTATATAATCAGAGAGAGAGAGAGAGAGAGAGAGAGAGAGAGAGAGAGAGAGAGAGAGAGAGAACCATTGGGATTCAACCTAGAACTGACAGAGCTACCAGACAATCAGGAAGGGCACTGATACCTGTGTCATATTAGTCTGCATGTATTTCAAATGTGGTACAGAAGCATTGTAGATTTTTAAATTTTTCTAAAATTTTAAATACAAAAATAGCATATGTGAGAAAAACGGACCTAAACTCAATCAACAGAGATTAGAAATGTCAGAAGAGAAGATGAAAGAATCTGAAGACACAGCAATAAAACTACCCAGAATGGAGCTGTCAAGATGGCGGTAGAAAAGGACACGTGACAAGCCTGACAGCCTGAGTCTGAGTCTCAGAGCCCACGTGGTGGAGAACCGACTCTTCCAAGCACATGCTCAGAAACACATGCATGTGAGTTCACTGTCACTGTCCTCAGACACAGCACAAGGGAGCATCGGACCCCATCACAGATGGTTGTGAGCCACCATGTGGGTGCTGGGAATTGAACTCACGTCCTCTGGAAGAGCAGTCAGTGCTCTCAACTGCTGAGCCATCTCTCCGGCCCTCAGATATACAGTAAATAAACAAGTGACCATAAAAAATTTAAAGCTATCCAAAATAAAAAAAATATGGAGAAAAAGTTATTTTTAAAAAATGCAATGCAACCAAAACTGGGGGACAGATTTAACTGACTTAATATTTGAGTTCTTAAAAGCCAGGGGAAGGGAGGAGGCAGAGGAAAGACTAGAAGAAGCCCTGACTGAAGAAGACTTTATTGACTTAGCAAGAACTCTTTACACCCAGATGAAAACGAATGTGAGCCATGAGATACAAAAACAACTGAGAGAAGCACAAACTAAAAAGGCACATCCCATACACAGATGAGAGGATGGGGTCAGAGGGTGCCACGGCTCTAGTGCCTTGGAAGGACAGAGACAACAACTCATCCTCCTAGAATCATAGGTATGGCTTACATCAAAAGCGTTTTATACATAGAAACAACAAGGAGTTACATGTGAAAACATGGGGAAAAGACACATGAATGCTAGTCAAAAGACAGGACAGACATTTTAACCACAGACAATAGATCTTAGAGTAAAAACATTACTAGGGCTGAAAGAGATTGCTTCGTTGTGCTAAAGGGCCAGATAAGGAGGCCAGCCTTGTGCCTCTCAAGCTTATGTCTGAGTAACAGAAAGCCCCACTGGGCAGCGCTGAGGGAACAGACAAAGCCCAGTTATGGTCAGAGATTCTAATGTCCCTCTCTCTTTAACTGGACAGTAGATAAAAACCTAACGAAGGTATATATAAAGCTAATAAAGATAGCTTTAGATGCTATCAATGATATGATTTAATTGATATTTATGGAATGTAAATATAAATTAATCCATTAGTAAAGATAGATTTCATATTTTTTTTCAAATGGATCTATTCTGGATCATAAGTCTCAACAGGGTTAGAAGGATCAAGATAATATAAAAATATGATCCTTGTTCACAATGGAATTAAAGTGGCTAAAACAATAAATTAGAAATCAATGTGCTATAAAATCTTCAAATATTGAGAAAATAAATATTATATTTATAAATATCCTAGAGCCCAAATAAAAAAGTCAAGGCAGAAACTGAGAAGCCCTTAATGAAACAGAAAATGTGACCTACGACAGTTTACAGGATGCTGCACAGTACGTGGGAAGAATTAATAGCAGTAAACACCTACATTCCAAAAACCTCACCAGACTAGTGGCCTCAGTTTCTAGCCAAATACATTTTTAAAAAAGGAGTAAATTAAATGCAACATAATCAAAGAAAGGAACTCATAAAGATCAGAAGAGAAATGAATAAAACAGAAACAAAAATAATAGAGAAAAAAATCAATGAAACCACACACAGGTTCCTTGAGATCAATAAAACTGATAACCCTCAGTTAGGTCAGACTGGCCAGAGGAGAGAAAACAGGGAATCGTGTGTTACTGATGCCGACCGTTATGAGAAAGTGCATCAGGCCAGATTCCAGAGAGAAGAGCAACACATTTCTGTGTAAATATTTCCATGTGCTACCTACATAGCTGTCCGTGACATACACAGAAACACACAGACAGAAATTCACATTAAGTGGGGGTTCATCATCATAAGGAGGTAAGAAAGTTGTTTTGATATTTAAAGATTGATAAATGTAACATGATACTAACGAACTAAGAAGGAAAAACACGTGACCAACTCGAACAGGGCGGAAAATGCATTCGATGCAGTCTAATAAAGTCTGTTTCTCATAAAAAAAAAAAAGAAATCAACTCAGCAATAAAAGACTAGAAATAATTTTCTTAAAGGCCAGCAAGATGGCTCAGTGCATTAAAAAAAAAAAAAAAAAAAAAAAAA
This sequence comes from Rattus rattus, assembly GCF_011064425.1. Lineage (NCBI taxonomy): Eukaryota > Metazoa > Chordata > Mammalia > Rodentia > Muridae > Rattus > Rattus rattus. Next base: position 7,561,743 of record NC_046160.1, read on the forward strand.
AAAAACAAAAACCTCTTCCTCAACCTGAAAAACATCATCCATGAGAAATCTGCAGCTGATGTCATACGTAGTGGGAGGTCACATATAATGGTGACTGGCTGCATTCTTTATCCTGACTTCAGGAGCAAGAACGAGCTGTTTCTTTCACCCTTTCCTGACACACTGAAGGGTACAGCCAGCCCAGTAAGGCAAGAAATGAAAAGGCTTCTAGATTGGGAAGGAAGAAGTCAAGCTGCACTTCTTGGTAACCAGCACAATCATCTACATACAACATGCTGTGGAGGGCCAGCAAAGCGACCAGGACGGGGTAGCAGGCTCATGGGATACAAGATCAATACAAGAATCAATTGTATTTCTTTATACAGGCAACACATACTGGAAATTGGAATTTCCAGTTCCATATCATTTATAATAGCGTAAGGTTTCATAATAGCTTAAACATATAAGAGAGAAGTAATTCTGACAAAAGATGACAGAAATTAAATAGGACCCAAATAAGTGGGGGTGACTCAAAAGGGAAGAGAATAAAACGTGTTCTGACAATTGGCTATTTGTATTTTCAAAAATATAATTTAAATCTATATCTTGCACCACATGCAGAAATTAACTCAAAATAGACCATAAATCCAAATGTAAACCTATCATTATAAAATTTGTCAATGAAAATATAGGAGAAAATCTTTGCAACCTTGCATTTAACAGAGATTCCTTAGATACACACAAGATGAATGACCCATCAAAGAACAAATTGGTAAATTAGATAAAAATTAAAATTAAAAACTTCGGCTCTGGGAAATGCGGAATAAAGGGACTAAAGGGACGAGCCACAGGCTGGGAGAAAATGTTTGCAAATCTCGTCTGAAACAGAGTTTATATCCAGAACACACCAAGGACTCTCAGGATTTGTCAATAATAAGAAAATAAGCAACCCGATTTTTAAAAAAGAATTAGCAGAGCCTTTGAACAGGCACCTCAACAGAGATAAAGACGTGAAAATTTATTCAGTATTACCAACCATTAGGGAAATTAAAAGTAAGGACTCCCAAAATTCCATTATACTCTTAGAAGGGTTGTAATTTAAAATCTCAGTCACATGGAGAGCTGGCCAGGATTTGGAGGCAATGGAAGTCCTCCAATAGTGCCCACGGTAACGTAAGTCAGCCAGTACTTTTGCAAAATCCCTTAAAATGTCAAATAGATGTTTGTTTCTGTGATAGGCATAGACCCTGGAGAAAGCTCACATCCAGGCATCCATGCTGTACACACCCTCAGAAGCTTTATCTCTAATAGTCTCACATCAGCAAAAACCAGAGGTCCATGGAAGGGTGAAAGTGGCCCCGCCGGCTCACAGGAGTGGCACTGTTAGGAGATGTGACCTCATTGGAGGAGAAAGTGTGTCTCTAGGGGGTTGGCTTTGAGATCTTAGAAGCTCAAACCATGTCTACTGGCTCACAGTCTCTTTGCTGCCTGCCTATCTGATTAGAACACTCAGCTCTTCCTCCAGCACCATGTCTGCTTACACAAACCGTGTTTTCCACCATGAGGGCAATGGACCGAACCTCTGAACCTGTAAGCCCCAATTCAATGTTTTTCCTTATAAGAGCTGCCGTGGCCATGGTCTCTTCATGGCAATGGGAACCCAAACTACGACAGATGCATAAGACCCATGCGCAATGAGGTTCAAATGACGATTCGACAAGAAGGAAGAATTGAGGGCTGGAGAGATGGCTCAGTGGTTGAGAGCACTGGCTACTCTTCGAGAGGTCCTGAGTTCAATTCCCCAGCGGCAACATGGTGGCTCACAACCATCTATAATGGGATCCCATGCACTCTTCTGGTGTGTCTGAAGACAGCTGCAGTGTACTCATATAAATAAAAACAAATAAATTTTAAAAAAAGAAGAAAGACATATTGACAGAGGGGGTCACTGGGGTTCATGTACATTATAGCCAGGAGTCTGGCTGAGGCTGGTTTTATGGTTGAACATATAGCATGCATTTGTAAAGATGGTCGACAAAGCATCTGAATTATGTCCAGGTCCTTCTTGTGATTCTCTCTAAACCAAAGTAAAATGTCAAAATCTTATGTGTATCTGAATTTTGTTACCATTTACAGAGAGACATATTTAAAAACCCACCATTCCAGAACTTCCCATTCTTTAGAAACATCCCAAAAGCTACAGACATGGGATCCTGGAAGGCCTCACCGGGACATGGTAGCAGGAAGAGTATAGCTAGAGAGCTGAGTTCATCAAGTGCTAGCGTCCTCCCCTACACAGCGGCGAGGCCAAGGATGCTCTGGGCACCACTTCCTACACTCATGACCCCAACACAGCACAGGACTGCACAGAGGATGAGGGCTGAACAGAAGAGAGCTTGCCCACCATCTAGGAGGTTCAAAACCAAACAACACAGTCTCTCTGCCAGAGCACTTAGTAACTCAAGGAAAGCATCAAATATGAGAAATTTACTGCTGTAAGTGTTCACAAATATCATTTTCCTTTCCTTAGTCTGGCACTAATACATTTCTCTTTCAGTATTGGTTTTAAGTTTAATATTGCAACACAAAATGTAGTCAACTTCTGGAAAGAGGTTTGCATCATCTTTGTGACACAAAACTCATGGAGAGAGAATTCCACAGAAAGTCTTTCTCAATTGTTATAAACTTCATGTGGACTGGGGCTCACCCTAATTTGCATAACTCGGCTTCAGAGAATGCTGGCTGTGGGCACGCAAAGCATCCCTTTTCTTGTTCCCGTGGCTAATATGTCTTTGTAGTGAGTAATGGCCTGACATTTTCGATGCTAAAAACAAGGCAGTTCTTGTGAGGTGTGGTGGCGTATACATTTAATTCCATCACTAGAGAGGAAGAGGCAGGAGGATTGCTGTAAGTCTGATGTCAGCCTGGACTGTAGAGTGAGTTGAGGCTAACCTGGTCTACGTACATCAAGACACTGTCTCAAAAGGAAAAAAAAAAGGTTCCTTGTGCATATTTGTGAAAGTACTATTCTAACACAATTCTTTTTCTAAAAACATCTTAAGAATAGCTTTCGTTATGAGCATGTGTGTGTGTGTGTGCGTGTGTGTGCTTGTGTGTGTGTGTGTGTGTGTGTGCGTGTGCTTGTGTGTGTATGTATGTGCACAGGAGTGCAGGTGCCTATGGAGACCAGTGGAAGGAATCTTCTGGAGTTAGAGTTACAGACGGTTGTGAGTTACCTGATGTGAGTTCTGGGAACTGAACCTGGGGCCTCTATAAGAACAGCGAGTGCTCTTAGCTAGGGAGCCGCCTCCCACAAGTTTTGGTAGTGCCTGAGCTCTCTCCCAGCAGCAGGGAAGGCAGCAGCACTCTCTGCATGGACGTGAGAGAAATCTGCAGACCCTTCCTACTGGTTCATTCGTCTCACCCCTCCACATCTATGCTGTCATAGCTCGCCCATATGGAAGGCTTGAACAAGTCACTTACAATGTTCACCTAGACTACCGAATTGCTGCTGTTCTTCTAAACGACTCCCCATTTGCCACTTGTCCCTCCATCTCTGACTTCCCTCAGACTTTAAACTGCCATGAGGTATGAGGTAAAAGGGTCTACAATTTTAGACACTTAGGAGAAAAGACACCATCTGAATCCAGAACTTGTAACTCATCCCAGAACGTTAGTAGAGCCCTCTGGATGCCAAGAGCAGGAAGACACAATGTGGCTCCATTTACGAGTGACAAACTGATTACTGCCCCAAGGAACACAGGGGCTACTTGGAAGGCCCTTGGAAGAGCAAAGCTGGTCAGAAGGATCTAAACCGAACCCAGCCCTGAGCGCTTGGGTGTGTAAGGGGCAGAATCCAGAAGGGGGGGGCTGCATGGGAGTTGCAGATAGGGCTTTTAGAGGGAGCGAGGAGGAGGAGGTGAGACTCATGGGACAGTCCAAGAGCCAGGGGTTGGGAGCTCCAGCGGCAACGGCGCCTGGACCTCCCAGGTGCTCATCCTCAGTGAGGAAGCTCGCCGAAGGCCTGGCAGCTGAAACCATCTTCTTCATCGCTTCTCCTTCCCTACCGAAATAGTGCTGCCCTCCATGTGTCCTGGACATTAATGCTGCTTCTTCCTTCTACAGCAAATTGACCAGGTATAAGAAACTTCAGCTTGTTAAAATAGTTGCCAGGCTTCAAACTCAGAGTTTCTGATTGGGTTTCTTTGGGTAGGGACATATTTCCTGAGGCTTCAGATGAACTGGGGAATGTGCTTTAAGGAGCACCGAGAGAGGTCATGACCCCCAGCAAACGTCCTGCCTCTCTTATGTGTGTTCACTCCTCTCTTCTCCCTTGCCTGCCTGGCTTGCTGTGTGCACAGGCTTAAACCTTCCCTCGAGGCTGCTTCTTGTCTGCCTTTCCTTTTGTCTCCAGCATCCTGTGGGGACAGGTCCTCCCTACTTTACTGCTTGTAATGCCAGCTCACTCACAATAGCCAACTGACCTGAAGGCCTGCAGACTCCACACTACCCTCCCCCTTTAACGGCACAGCATTTCTACCTGAAAGCAAATGTGCCTTTCACGAGACCGAGAGCGCAGCTGCCAGGCTCCTCCCACTGCGCACTTTGTACCACCCCTTCTAGTGACTTCTCATCTCCTCCCTTTCCCTCCCTCCCTCCCTCCCTCCCTCCCTTTCTTTTCTTTCTTTTGTTGTTCTGATTTTCTGAGTCTTGATACATAACCCCGACTGGACTCCAACTCTCTTTGTAGCTAAAATTTATATTTTTCTGCCTCATCCACCCAAATGCTGGCGTCATACGTAGCCACCTCTTCTCTTGGCTACATAATGACGGTTTACTCCTGTGCATGAATGCCTGCATGTATGTCTGTGTACTATGCACATACCTGATACATGGGGAGTGCAGAAGAGGGCAGTGGAATCCTGGGAACTGGTTGTGAGCTGTCTGTGGGTGCTGGGAATGAAGCCTGGGTCCATCAAATGCTCTTAACTGCAGAGCCGTCTCTCCGGGCTCATATACTGACTTTTCAACTGTTTGTCATCAGCCTTTTGCAATCCACAAATAATTCAAATTTCTTGGACACATCTTTTCTACTCCTATATCCTTAATGATTTCCTTCCTGGTTTTATACCTCAAAATCCTGTTTCAACTGCTCTTCTTTCCTTGCTTTTTCCTTGCCAAGGCACAGCTCAGTGGCTGTCTCCTCCATGAAGCATTCTCTGCCCACCTCTGGATCTCTTTAAATTTAGTCTTACATCTTGGGAGCAGGTTTATTATCTGTCCAAATACCTTGAGCTTGGAAAAGGTAGACAAATTGCTTTACTTATTTATCTTCCTATCCCCTAGGAGGCCAAAGTGACTACAGAAGGCATTAAATTATATTTATTGCATTGAACTGAACAAACAGATCAGACTAAGAATGCTATTCTTGTGCTATTCTTTAACACAAGGTTTCCGTACTGTGGTAATCTGAATGGGAATGGCTCCCATAGGCTCCTAGGTTTGAATGCTTGGTCTGCAGTTACTGGAACTGCTTGAGAAGACTTAGAAGGAATGGCCTTGTTGGAGGAGGGTGTTACTGGGAGAGGGCTTTGAGGGCCTCTCCAGGTTTGCTGTCCCTTTGCTGCCTGCTACCTGCAGATCAGAAGGTAAAGGTCCCAGCTACTACCCAATGCCATGCGTGTCTGCTTCTTGCTATGACGATCATGGATAACCCTCTAAAGTAATAAGCAAGCTCCGAAGCAATCGCTATCCTTCATAAGAGTTGTCTTGGTCATGGTGTCTCTTCACAATGGTAGAACAATAGTGAAGAGACAGACAAATATGTTTAAAATGTTTGTAAACCAGATAATGCTGGCCTTCCCTTCTCCTTCCTCTCTGTTTCTCTTGTCTCTCTCTTTCACACACACATACACATACCAGTGGGCGTTGGGGTTGTGGGGGGAGGGAGAGAGAGAGAGAGAGAGAGAGAGAGAGAGAGCGCAAAGCAATGTTGTAAAAGAAAGGTGTGAGGAATATTTCTGGATGTCCATTTTCTCACCTAGTCTGCCATTAGTGTTTCTCTACCAAGACGGTGTTAGCAGTTGGGGCAGTAGGACAGAACAGTTCATTGCTGTAGACTGTCATGTGTATCATTTTCCCAGTACTAAAAATAATCTTTAGTCACCATGACAACTTAACAAAAACGTCTCACACAATTATGGATAGGGTGTAGAGGTAGACATCTGGTCTACTTTTGCTTGGGGTGGGCTGTTAGGTTATCCTATAGTCTTTTCTACCTCTAATGTGTGCTTTTTATTAAATCACACCAACGAAGGCTGAGATGCAGAATAGAAGGTAGTCGGAATTATTCCCTATTGATATGGTTCTCCTGAATCTACTGTGGGAATAGGCCTCAAGCCAAAAGTCCTAGGGACAAGCAGAGGACAGCCACAGATTGACCTCTGCATTTTCGGTTTACTAATCTGAGCAGTAATCTCAGGATAAAAATGGGCTTATCTAAGTATGATCTGTGCTCCAGATACAAGCAAACCCACCGAGGGGGCTGCTTAGATGTCAGATTCAACAGTCCCGACTCAGGGAACTGCTCAGTTAGATTCCAGTGAGACCTGGGAACCTGCTCTTTTAAAGTAAGTGCCCTGAGGCATTTCCATGAAGATGGGTCATGGACGACTTTGGAAAACACTGCCCCAGAAGGCCTCTATCTAGACAGCTTTAAATTGAGGGTGCTCTTGAGCTACCAGTCTTGCTTGGCTTCAGTTCCAAGTATCAGATTTACTTCCAAAGGGGAGTTTTAAAGAACACGACATTTTAGGGAAGGAAAGGTGAACCAAAAGACAGACTTGACGTTTGGGTACGAGTTATTAAGCCCTGGGCCACGTGTATGCTCAGTATTTACTCTGTCACTGAGGTACACCATCCAGCTTTGAGACTTTATTGAAAACATTTCCCTTAGCTAAAGTAAGGAAAAAATATCATAGAAGATTAAAGCAGGATGTCATGTAAACAGATGCCTTGTGAGATTACTTATGCAGCTTGTCAATTTTTATTGTGACGTGAAATTAACTTAAGTTTTTATACAATGAGTAAGGCTTAGGGAAAGGGTGAAGAAAGTAAAATTAGGTCTTGATGACATTTTTACCAAATAAGAAGAGCAAACTGCTGACAACAGAGGACTATCTATAAGGCAGGTCTCAGTTTTTAAAGAAGTATATGACATCTATAACTTACAGGAGAATTCAGCAGATGGTGTACATGCATGTATATGTGTGTATGTGTGACTGCTGGGATAGCACACACACATGTGTGTAGAACAGGAAAACTTGAGTTGTTGTTGCTGAGATGGCATGGAACCCACCAGAGGCAGGCTAGGCTGGCTGGCCAGTGAGCCCCAGATCTGCCTGTCTCTACTTCTAAAGAGTTGGGGTTATAAGTGTTTATGTGAGTTCCAGAGATCAAATTCAGGTCCTGGTGCTTAAGGGTCAACAGTTTATGAATGATTTATTTCTGCTGCCTAGAACTAGCTTTAATGAATGGAAGACCTCAGGGCTGTGAAGCACTGTAGAACCTAAGAAGCTCAGAGAGAGCCTTCATTCCTCAGGACCTGGGCGAGGTTTCCAGCAGTGGCAGAGCTGTCTGTCACCCAGGGTGTGTGACCCAGAAGGATGATCCTGGTTCCAAAGTTTGAGATCTTATTCCAACTTAATGCTTAAACATTTCTGGACTGATTTTAAATCTCACTAAAACAAAACAAAACAAAAACAAACAAACAAACAAGCAAAAGCTGGATCACACAGGCCTTTGATCCCAACACTCAGGAGGCAGAGGCAGGAGGATCTTTGAGTCCAAGGCCAGCCTGGTCTACAAAGTGAGTTCCAGGACAGCCAGGGTTACACAGAGAAACCCTGTCTCATAAAAAACCAAGCCAAACCAAATCAAACCAAACCAAACCAAACCAACCAACCAACCAACCAACCAATCAAAAAACAAACAAAACAACAAACCAAATAAACAAACAACCAAACAACTAAAACTCCATCCTAGCTGTGCTTGCCTGGAATAACTGAGACAAACTCACTTCAGTCCAAAAGGAAGACCGACTTATTAACATTCAGGTCCCCATGTTGGTGACCAGTATATTTCTCGTTATTCGGAGAAGGCAGATCTTGGGATGAAGGGTACTAACGACTAATCATGACAAGAGAGTATCATGGACAAGAGAGTAGAGTAAAAGGCATTCTGATCTAGAACTGTGGAAGCACTGTAGACGACTCACTAAGGGCTGTCCCAGGACTGGCGGGATGGCTCAGTGGGAATAAAGCACCGACTGTGCACGCCTGACCACGTGGGTTCAGTGCCCAGGCAAAACAGTGAGACGCAGTGGCGCACATCTGTAGCCAGAGCATCCTGCTATGAGGTGGATGTAGAGACAGGTGAACTACCCTGAAGCTTGAGGGTCAGCTAGGGTCGGCATGGCAGAACTAACAGAGAAGATCTTGTATTTGCAAGGTGGGATGGGAGAACCAATTTCCAAGAGTTATTTTCTGACCGTCACACACGTGCAGTGGTGTGTGTGACCCTGAAGTCAAGACACACAGACACACAGACACACAGACACACAGACATACATACACACCAGCACATTAAAGCAACTGAGACATTACGACTAAGTGACTAGAAATGCAGGCATATTGTACTTCTAAAACCCTGTCATTGGATAGGCGAAATGAGAAAAGCAATTTGATTATCTCCACAGATGCTTCGGAAACATTTGCCAAGGTTCCAGATTTATTTAAGATAAAAATCTCAAAATAGGAATCGATGACTAAACGCCCCAATTCGGAGGCCGAAAGCACGCTCAATGGTGCAGTATCAGAGGCTTCCCAATGCAGTCACTCTGTGGTCATCACACTGGCTGTTCTAATCAGATAAAGTATACAAGAGGTCAGAAAACAGCCTGGTGGCAGTGGTGGCACACTCCTTTAATCCTGGCACTCAAGAGGCAGAGGCAGATGGATCTCTGAGTTAGGGGCCAACCTTGTCTACAGATCAAGTTCCAGGACAGTCAGGGATACATGGAGAAACCCTGTCTTGAAGGAAAGGAAAAAAGTCAGAAAACTGAAAGTGTCATTATTAGAGGACTAAATACGTTCTATATAGAGCCCTACAACCTTTATGTCTCTATCCTCAAATGAGTGCAATTAGTTAGGAGATACAGTGTTGAGTGAAACAAAGAAATTCACAGACTGTGTGGAGTGAGGCTCACCTGTGGCCTCAGCACTTGGGAGGTGGAGCAGAAGACGGGCAGTTCAAGGTCATGGCTGCCTATACAGTGAGTTCAGGGGCTCCCTGATGCTCTGTCTTAAATGAATAAAAGGAAGAATGAGCGAAAGAAGGCAAGGAAGGGAAGTACAATGCCACACAATGGAAGCAGAGAGTCTATTTAAAGGCCAACAAAAGTCTCCAGAAATAAAACAAGCAAGTGAAGGGGAAATGCCACTGCGCAGTCTTAAAAAGAAAGCTCACTTTCCAACAGATGATGCCGAGCTTCTAAATGTCAAGGCTTCTCCAAACTCTTCTCATCACAATGAAAATGCCAGCGTCATAAAAATGACAACAAAAATCTCTAAAAATCCTGAAAGAAAGGAATAAAGACCAAGGGGCTGCTCTTGATGCTTATGAAAGGCACGACTGGGTTACAGCGAGTCACAGCGAGTCCGCGTCTGAGAACTGTTGCGCATGCGTGGCCTACGGACAGAGGCACCTCACGGGAGCAAGGGGGCAAGCCCGGTGTCCGTGCTGAGGTGTCATTCACCTTGGTTTATGAGACGGTGTCCCTCACTTGGAGCCCACAGATACGATGGGTTGATTGGCTGGTGGGCCCCAGAGAGCTGCCAGTCCCGACAGCCCCGGCGCTGGGATTATAAGAACACGGCTTAGCCAGGCAGTGCCGTCCTAACCCAGTGCTAACCCAGTGCTAACCCGGTGCCCAGGAGGCAGAGGCAGATAAACCTCCGCAAGTTTGAAGCCAGTGTGGTCTACAGAGCAAGTTCCAGGACAGGCAGGGCTTCACAGAGAAACCCTGTGTCCAATAAACAACCAAACAAAACAAAACACACCCCCCTAACCAAAACCAACCAAACAAGCAAACAAAATAGGCGTCTGCACCTCGCCTTTTTCACAGCGGTTCTAGGATCAAATTCAGCTCCTCGTGCTTACTAACCAAGCACTTTACCAACTAAGCTATGTCCACAGGCCTTGACCTATTCTTTCTACAATACTGAATTTCAAAAAGAAGGAAGAGCTGTCTCTTCAGACCAGAAGACCTTTCCTCAAGGATGAAGAAATCTGCCATGCATATCTGACTATTAGCATACACTTTGGTCAGTAGAGATCAAGAAGTCCAAAGAAGCAATACAAATGCTAACCTAGAAGATGAGGCTCTGTTAATTTGCTACGGTTTAAGGGTGCCTCTAAAAAACTGTCCTCAAATATTAAAGTCTGGCTTGTCCTCATTAAAAGAGGACTATATCAAAATGCACAATGTTGGGTGACACCCCTGGGGGAAGCTTTCATCAAGGTGAAACCGGGTAGGAAGGACCAGGGCTCTCCCACAGACTCAGCAAGCAGGCCAACATTCTACTCGAGCAGAAAGACCTGCGTGTGGTAATTTCATTTTCTTGTATGCCAGATAGCAAGGGAAGACACAGGAGCATAGCGGTTCTGGGATTGCACCTCTCAAGATTCTGTTACCCTAGTTTTAGGAAAACTCACTAACCGGTGTATTTTATCAGACAATTTCTTAAAGAGCCCTCAGCTTCCGTATCTCCGTTACCTTCTACTAACCTTCCTCTTCAACCTGACAAAGAGCAGATAAATGCCTACTCACGCTGTCAGTTTGTCTACAGACACTGCACACGCCAGCCTGAGAAGCCATCCTGAAATGAAAGTCGCTATCTGATGTAGGAGCTGCTGTCTGACTCTCTGGGGCTTGACTTTGCTTCCACTAAAAATGATTCAGTTCCCTAAAGCTTGTGGATCCACATCTTTCAAATGCAGACCCTAAAAGCCCCCAAGCTCTGGGGAGCACAAACACTAATTGCTTCAGGGAATGAAAAAAGAGTAAAACATATTAAATAGAATCCTTGTCTTCAAGAAAATCAGCTGCCTCCCTTCCTGGAATGTCAATTGCAAGAGGGCATGGACTTCATGGGTGCTGCTCCCCAGGGTGTCACGGCACAGAGAAAACAGAAAGCGATCAAAATTCCTATCAGCAAAGGAACAGACCAAGAAGCATGGAGACAGCAGCACATTAGCACCAACAGTGTGTGTTTCATTCCACTGAGGTACGCGTCCGAGACCAATAGCAGTTTAAAGAGAGACTAGCCTGGAGAGATGGCTCAGCGGTTAAGAGCACTGACTGCTCTCCCAGAGGTCCTGAGTTCAATTCCCAGCGACCACATGGGGGCTCACAACCATCTGTAATGGGATCCGATGCCCTCTTCTGGTGTGTGTGAAGACAGCGACAGTGTACTCGCATACATAAAACAAATAACTCTTTAAAAAGAGAGGGAGAATGCAGGGGGATGAAGCAGGCAGGGCAGACAGAGGCCAGACACTGAGTCACTCAGAAGGATGGATTCGGATGGACAAGGAGGGGACGAGATTAACAACTGTGGTAAGAATGATTAAGATGCTATGGCCCAAGTGTTGTCACGGAAGGCCTGTGTGCTAAGGTTTGGTCCCCAGTATGGTGAAGGTGGTAGGGCCTGTGGGAAGTAGGGCCCAATGGGAAGCCTTAGGTACTGGGGCGTGTCTTTGAAGGACAATGTGGGATCCTGGATCTCCCTCTTCCTGACCAAGAGATGAGCAAATATGTAGGTACCCTCCCATTGCCATCTGTCTCAACCCTCAGGGGCCCAAAGCAATGTAATCACCCAGTACTGGGGGCTCCCCGGAAAGGCAAGTCAAGGGTAAACCTTTTCCTCTGTGTAAGTTAATTGTCTTGGGCCTTTTGTGATAGTCATCTCACCCTCTAAAACCAAGTTGAACTGTTTATAAAAACCCGTGGGTTAATAAAGAAAAATAAGAGCTGCAGCTTAAATTCAGTGACAACTTTCAAACAAATACATTTTTCCCCTTAAGGGAAATTTACTTTTATCATCACGGTGAGGCTAGTTTAACAATTCTGAAATTGTAACTTTTTCACTAATGTTAACCAGAGAATGATGGTATTTGCTGATTCTGGAAGACCCAGAAATATGCAGACGTCAAAGCTCCAAGTGGTTCTTTGTTGAGAGTCGCAATTTTGAAGACAGCTTCAGATAAACCCAACAATTGAGCTGCTGTAAATACCCTTGCTCTTTCATAAATTTCCTGCTATATTTAGAAGTACAGCTTCCTTTGTTCACAGACTGCTCCAACTGCTCCATATTTAGATTCCCAAAGGTGTGCCTTGGACTCATTTGATACCTGAATGAATAGCTATGTGGCTCTACGAACAGGAGAGCTACCAGAGGGCTGTGCTGAGATCTTGGAGATGTGCTTTTACAAAGTGCTTCGTGTGTGTGATCCCTGGCTAACCATCATTAAGGTTTCCACCTTCACAAGCATGCCTTTCACATACAACACAGTGAGACCGGATTAAACTGGATTAGAGGCAGCAAGATGGTTTGGTATAGGGTGGGAATTTAGCTCAGTGGTAGAGTGCTTGCCTAGCAAGCGCAAGGCCCTGGGTTTGGTCCCCAGCTCAAAAAAAAAAAAAAAAAAAAAAAAAAAAAAAAAAAAAAAGATGGTTTGATATATATTATAGTTGTTCTTAAAAAAAAAAAAAAAAAGGCTGGGTATGGTGGTGCACGCCTTTGATCCTGGCACTGGGGAGGCAGAGGCAGGCAGGCCTCTATGAGTTCAAGGCCAGCATGGTTTACAGAGTGAGTTCCAGGACAGCCAGGGAGACATAATAAGAGCCTGTTCCAAAAACAAACAAAAGTTGTGGTGGATAAGGAAGGAGATGTTTGTGAGAGCAGGGGAGATGTACTACAAGGCTAAATGAAGCATCTGTCATAGCCGCCCCCCTTGCAAAAAGTCCCTGCCAACAAGCACTGATGATGTGTTTACAGTCATATAATTCTCTAAAGCATGGTTCTCAACCTGTGAATGACAACCCCAGGGGAGTGGAGGGCGAGACTCTTTCACAGAGGCTGTATATCAGAGCTCCTGCTTATCAGATATTTACGTCACAATTCATAACTAGCAAAATTACAGTTGCGAAGTAGCAATGAAAATAATTTTACGGTTGGGTGTCACCACAGCATGAGGAACAGCATCAGGAAGGCTAAGAACCACCGCTCTCCAGTCTGCCGGTGTGTAAGAGGCAGGGCGAGGTGAGCGGAGGGAGGAAGACTGTTGGTTACTGTGCTGGTCCGCTCCGCATACGGTGACAAATGCCTGAGAGTATTAACCTAGAGAGAGGAAGGTCTTTCCTATAGTTTCATATGCTTCAGTCCATGGCCAGTCGACCCACTGCTTTTTGAAGCCGTGGTGAGGTAGTCTATAGAGTTGGAGTGTGGGACAGAGGAAGCAACTCACCAGGAAGCAAGGGGGCTGAGGTAGATCTGAGACTGAACTTCTCGGCCCCACATCTTAAAGGATTCCCCTTCTCCCAGCAGCACCCCAGGCTGTGGTCCATGCCTTTAGCAGAGGGGCCACTGAAGGGCACTCATGCAGACCACAGCATTACCAGGGACACCAAGTGAGGAGTCAGAGCACGGGCTACCTGTCAGGTGTCTGGGCAGCTTCTCCTTCCTTGCTAAAACCCGTATTTTGGAGGCTCACAGCTCTCAGATCACGACTTCCCTTTCAGCTTTTACATCTCCTGCGCAAATGAAGTCACAGGAGACATTCAGCTGTTACAAACTTCATGTCAAGCTTTGAAGAGCTTTTTAATAGCAGAAATATTTGGCTCACGTGTGGGCTTTGTAGCTATGGTAAATACCTCTTAGTTATCTGTCGCTGCTGTTATTCCACACCTCCAATTTGGGAGAAATTCTGCATATGCATTGAGGCACTAGAAAAGAATATTGAACTGTATCTGAGCTCCTTTGTGAATGGGTTCCTTTTATTTCTTCTCTCATGGAACTAATACGTTCATCGCATTGTCCTGGTTATGGGTGGGAAAGCAGTGGGCACAGAGGGATGCTGATTGCTGTGACAGTGGCTGGTGGCTTCGCTTGCTTAGCTGCTGGAGGTTAAGTGGTCAACCAGCTCCTTACTGATCGTGCTCACTGAGTCATTTGCTTGTACCACGTCCATCCATCCGTGTGTGTGTGTGTGTGTGTGTGCTTGTTATGTGTGCCTGTGCATGTGTGTGTCTGTGTGTATGTCTGTGCCTATGCGTGTGTGCGTGTCTGTGTGTGTGTATGTGTATGTGTGTCTGTGTGTGTGTGTACACGTGTCTGTGTGTGTGTGCCTGTGCATGTGTGTGTGTCTGTACACGTGTCTGTGTGTGTATGTATGTGAATGTGTGTTTGTGTGTGTGCCTGTGTGTGTGTGTGTCTGTGTGCATGTGTCTGTGTGCATGTTTATGTGTGTATGTGTGTGTGCATGTGTGTGTGTGTATGCGTGTGTGTGTGTATATATGTGTGTGTGTGTGTGTGTGTGTGTGTGTGTGTGTGTGTGAGTGATTGTATCATGTGGTAGAGGCTACAGGCCAATGTCTAGTGTTCTCTACCTTATTTTATGAGACAGAATCTCTTCCTGAACCTGGAGCTCGCCTGATTGGCTACCCCGGCTAGCCATCGAGGCCCAGGACAGTCCTGTCTCCACCTCTGCTGCGCTAGGACTCCAGGCACGTACCACTGTGAACCACTTTTTGTTTCTTTGTCTTAACATGGGTGCTAGGGATTTGAACACAGGTCCTAGAGCTTGTGACAGACACTCACCCACTGAGCTATCAGAGTCCCTGCTTCCTGGCAATACTTTATTGACTTGGGATAAAAATGCTCTTACTTTTTACAAAAGAGGAAAGTGACCACAATTAGTCTATGATAAAGGTAGAAAAAGATAAAAGAAAACAAAACTCGTCAGGGAATCCTGTGTCATTACTGAAGTCTTAGGTCTTTATGGCCTACCGTGTATCAGAATAACATATTTAGAAGTAGCATTTCTGTGCAGAGTTCCATTTGAACAAAGGCACTGAGCATTTAGAATCTGCCCTATGCCGAATGATAACATTTACTTCCTTATGTTACCGAGTTATCTTATGAAACAACAACAGGAAATTCTATTGCACTCCCCAAGTTAAACACTTGACACTCTTATTCCTTTAAAAATGCAACATTTTCGAAGTCTAGATATGTTTATTAATTAGTGATTATTAACACTCAGTAAACAACATTATGTCTTGTAAAAACACAATTTCGCTGCCCAGCGTGAAGCTAGGTCTATTATTCCCTGTTCCATACGCTGAAACACACTCAAATGGTCACAAATGACCTTAAGCATTAAACACATGTAAATGAGAAGAGCGTAGAAAATGCACTTTTGATTGATAACTAAAAGACCAGGTTGGAAAGCATGCGACAAAATGAAGTCCTGTCCAGAAGGAGATGGCTGCGTGCGCCATGGAGGAAGGGCTCCCCGAAGTCTCCCTCCGGAGTGCTGAGATTACAGATCTGTGCCTTCCTGCCCAGCGTCACTTTGGGTTTTAGCCACTGTGTCTGGTCACCCTACTGTTTTTCTCAAACTAAGCAGTCAGGGTAGGCAAATGTCCTCAACGTGGAGAAACTTTAAAACGCCAAAGGATGACAGAGTAATAGTGAAAGATAAAGCAATTCCAAATGGAATCGTTACTATAACAAAACCCATAGTTAAACACACAAAGGGAAAATGTACAGAAACGGCCGTATCATGTGGGAAGCACTTACGGATGCCATTCCCCTCCTAGGTCAACTGGGTACGGGGTGGGCTCACAGAGCATGATATGGCTCTGCTAAGGGAAAGCCAGCTGTGCTCCCAGCCTGGAAGAGGAGGAGCCCAAAGGGACTGTGAAAACCATTGCTAGATCAAGGTGTTTCAGCCTTGGCAGGACTGGTATCCTGGGGCAGACACTTCTAGGGTATGGAGGGTTTGTTTGTGTGCTGAAAGTTGGCCAAGAATAATCTCTTCCATTAGACATCAGGATCAGTAGAAACCAGTAGAGACATTGTTTGCTCTGACCCCAAGTCCTAAGGACAACAACAGCAGCAACAACAATAAAAACATGTTCCCGGTGACTGCCAGAATCCCTTAGGGTGCAAAACCACCCACGATGTGGCCCACTGAAATAAAGCCATTTAAGAAGGCTAATTTAAGCTGGGCCTTCCCCAACCTTGTACTGAATAATCTTAGCATGAAGCAACCCCAACTCAACTATTTGAAGTTTTGGTGTCCTTATCTATTTAATGTACCTGCCAACGAGATTAAATGAGATGATGCCCATGAACCGCTTAGAACAGAACCTGACACACAGAAGGTGCTCAGTTAATGCTATTAGTATTACTGCATTATTATTAATCACCCATGGCATCAAGAAAGCAGTTTCGACTAGGACGCGTTAACTCAGACAGGATGCGGAGAGTTATCTTACCAGCTTGATATTTTCTGAGTCTTGAACACGCCAGTCTTCTTGTTGCTTGCGATGATGCTGTTCACATCTACGGGCACAGTTAAGAAAACCTCTGCAGCGATTATGGACTACAAGAGAGAGCCTACAAACACTTTGGCTTCTTAGCACAACGGAATCAACACAAGGGGAAAAAAGGGGCAAATTTTCCACCTGTGGAAAGGACCATCTAGGGTAGCATCATGGCAGGGGACATGGCCAGAGGACAAATGCCAGAGGGCACTGCTGGGAGCATGAGGCGCTTGCTGTGCTACTTCCCAGGTGTGTGTGTGTGTGTGTGTGTGTGTGTGTGTGTGTGTGTGCATGTGTGTGCGTGTGTGTGTGTGTTTGTATGTGTGTGTGTGTTTGTGCGTGCGTGTGTGTGCATATGTGTGTGTTTGTGTGTGCGTGTGTTTGCGTGTATGTGTGTGTGTGCATGTGTGTGTGTGTTTGTGTGTGTGTGTGTGTGTGTGTGTGTGCACGTAGATCAGGCATCCAAAGACAGGTGTCCACCAGTCCCTGAGGAGGGCAAGGCCGGCCTTCGTTGACTTTCCAATCTCCTGAATGCTTGTAGGGGAGAGGTGAGCTTTGGGAGTGTTAGGAGGAGGCAGAGGGAGGGGTAGAGGGAAGCTTAGACGCATCTTTGGGAGAAAACGCATCATGGAAGAAGAAGGTCAACCTAGTGAGAGGTTCTTGAAGAGTTTCTGCCTGTGGCTGCGAGCTGTCGTAGAAGGACTCGTGCAGAAGAGCCATGGTTAACTTTGTGGACCTGACGCGTAACATTCGAAGACCCTTGGGAAAACCACATCTCGTTTCAACACTAGGGAAGGCTGGACTCCAGGTCTAGCATGGGTGGTGTAGGTTTTCTGAGTGCTGTTCCTTCTCTCTTTGCTCTGGCCCCTCGACCGTCGGAGCCTAATGAACACACTCCCTGTGACACCCAGAAGAGCTCCTGTGGCCTTATTTTCTCTACTGACCTCTGTCTCTGGTTTCCCTGAAATCCCCTGGCTTTCTGATTTCTAAATACCCCCACTTTCTCCTATATTTGACCTGACACATTGGCTATATGAACTTCACAATCCCCCTCCTGGAATAAGGCGAGTTTAAATAAACAAGAAAGAAAATAATTCTAGTGAAGGCCTCAAGCTGAATGAAATTGGGCCCATGTGGAGGACACCAGGCGGACAATGATGTTCCCCCATTGCTCGGAAAAACAGATTTCCCGAGTGTTCGGAGTACACACTGGCCGAGATCTCCCTGCCAGAACAGAACCACAGGATTCTTAAACTCAAATCTCTGCTTGAACCACCGGGCACACCCATTCCTCTCTGAGTGAATAAACAGGTACTGTGGTAGCTTTCTTCCCTCAGGAGTGGGGAGGAAAAATCAATTAGGTCTCCTAATGATGGGCTTTGTTGAGGTTTACAAAAGTGGCATAATGCAGACTTTTTTTTTCCTGGGTGAACTTTCCTGTATGCAAATTAAATACCGTTAAATTACATTCATTAAAAAAATAAAGGAGACTAATTTGCCTACTTGTTTTGATTAACTAAAATGACACACCGGCCTACGGTTTCTGTCTATTTCAGGAGCGTTCTAGATGAAGTATCTTGCAGGAAAGGATGCTTGACGGCTTCATTCCGAGAAGCAAAATTAGTAGAGTCAACTGACAACTGTTTTTAAGTCCCCTCCCCTAGCCACACCCTACTCTGCGTTTCCATGGTACCCGAGTGCCTGCCTTAATGTGCCCAGCACACCTGTGGCGTCCTATGAGTACATGACTAATCTATCAAGCAAAACATATTATTTTGTTAGTGGAGGTAATACTTTTTATAAAATAGTCACGGGGAAGTTAAATTATATAACTCAGAAAACCTATTAATAATTTTTAGTAAACATCTTAACACTATATACTTTATACAATTTATAAAGCCGTGACTCTGGGTGGTCAGGCCTGGAGCAAGCGTGGATATTTCTATTCTAGAAGTTATTTTCTTAATGAAAAATTCATAGCAGTACTTAGGCTACCTTAGTTTTAGAACTGGGCAGGAAATATATTTTGTGGTTTAGAAGGGCTTTTAAATATATTTAAAAGAAGCACAAGGAGAAAAGAGGGCAGGTGTTATTTCAGAACATCACCTTAAGAGATAAACTCTGATATTGTGCCCCCAGCCTTTAGGTCCGATTGTGATGGTCTTTCTGGATGGCACTGTGTCCAATCATAGATTTTATCACCTCCCTGTGTCACCTCAGGGTAATAAAGGAAATCCAATCAAACTGAGTCAATATGAGCGGGATAATGTTCAACACCGCAGACCCAATCCTGCTCTGTGATCGGCTCCCACCATCTAGAAGATCTCACTGGGAGGGCCTGGGAGCCAGAAAAGCCTTCCTGTGGTTTCTGGGTGAGAGGGAGCAGCTGTCTCAGGCCCCTTGTCAGGGCAGCTGCCGGTGGCTCCCAGGGAACCAGAATTCTACCTCTGGCTTCCTTCCTAAACAAAGCACATGTCAGGAGTGAGCCTCCATTTTAATTATCTGTTTATTTTTATTCTTAAATATGTATACTCATGTACAATAGCAAGGACAGTCTTTTAGTCAACCATATACATTATAGGTATGTAAAATATTGTTGAAAATATTAGCCTGTCTGTAATTGGTACTTGAATTTGCCAGTTGTACATACATATTGAATCAGGTAATTCTTCTTAAATTTATTTATTTATTTATTTGTTTGTTTGTTTAATGTTTATGGGTGTTTTGCCTGTGTGTGTGTGTGTGTGTGTGTGTGTGTGTGTGTGTGTGTGTGTTATGTGAGCCTGATGTCCTTGGAGACTAAAAGAAGACATTAGATCTCCCAAGACTGGAGTTATAGTTATAGAGTGCTAGGAATTGAACCTGGATCCTCTGAAGAGCATGCATAAGCTATATGTCCAGTCCCCAAATATTGTTCTTTAAAAAAAAACATTTTAAACTACGTGTGTGTGAGTGTGTGTGGTGTGTGAGAGAGAGACAGAGACAGAGAGACAGAGACAGAGAGACAGAGACAGAGAGAGACAGAGACAGAGAGAGCATCTGTGTGGGGGTTGGGTGCTGGGTCACTCCTGGAACTAGGAAGAGTGCACCCTGGAGAAGCAGGATATACCCTTGACTGCTGAGACAGCTCTGCAGCCCAGGATTGTTCTTGGAACCAGAAAATATTTAAGAAATAATAACACTGTGACTCCTGAGGCACTGCCTTTTTTTTTGGGGGGGGGGTTATGTTATCTTCAATTTCATTTGGGGATTAAGAGGAGGGAAGAACACTAAGATTATAACATAAATCTTACTATTTTGATCTCTAAATGACTTTTACATACTCAAAGCAGCATTTTTTGGTTCTGATTTAAGGTTACATTCTATCTATTTAGCTGTCTGTCTGTCTGTCTATGTATCTAAGTATCTATGCATCTATGTATCTAAGTATCTATGTATCCATGTATCCATCTATCTATCTATCTATCTATCTATCTATCTATCTATCTATCTATCTACCTACCTACCTATCATTTTATTTTTCTGAGGCAGGGTTTCTCTGTGCAACCCTAGCAGTCCTGGAACTGGCTCTGTAGACCAGGCTGGTGGTGACTCTGCCTCCCTGGTGAGTGATGGGAGACTAAAGGCATGTCTGGATTTACACTACTCTTAAATCTGTTCCTTACTCCCATTGAATCAAGAGATGGCACCCAGGTGCTACCAGGTCTGGTAGCCATGCCACTTGGTACCTTTATGCATGTCAGTCCCCCTCCCCCTCCCTGCAGCAGGTGCTGTGGAAACAGGAACATTGTTTCAAGCGTGGAATATTCTGCAGCTAATGCCAGAGAGATGGGTTAAGGCAGGGAGGGTGTTTGAAGCTGATGAGTCAGTGGCCATGGCCAACCAGGTCGCCCACCTGCCAGTGTGTTACTTTTCTTTCCCTCCTATCTTCCTTTCTCTTTTGCTTTGAGACAGGGTTTTGTGTAACCCAGGCTGGCCTCGAACTCCCAATCCTCTCTCCTCCATCTCCCAAGTGCTAAGACTGCAGGCAAGTTGCCCAGACTGCAGTTCTACTTTTACGCATTATGGTTTGGAGAGGACTGTGCAGCCACTTCTCTCCCCTAGTCTTTTATCATTGTTACCTTTCCGCCAGCTACACCTTACTTAGAGGTTATTACGTGTGAGTGCTTAGGGATTCTTTCTTACTACACTAAAGGGGAAATCATAAAGAGCAATTCTTTTCACATTACTATAAGATACATTTGAGGGGCTGGACAGTTTGGTGGCTAAGAGCACTGGCTCCGTAGTGAGGTTCCCAGCACCCACATAGTGGCTCACGGTCATCTGTAACTCCAGTTCCAGGGAACATGACGCCCTCTTCTGGCCTCTGCAGGCCAAACACTCACATTACAGAATAAAAAATAATAACTAAAACCAAACGGAGAACTGGGTAAACCAGATGACTACATTTCCGATTTATTCTTTGAATTCTTGTGGGTGCAGATTAGAGCCAGTGAGGCAACTTAAGGACCAAGGAGAAACTTAAGGAAACCTACTCATGAGTCTGAGAAAAATATTCAAGATATAAAATTCGCTTTACCTCAATTCTTAATTTCTTTTTAAACATCTCTTTGCATTAAATCTGAGATCAATAGCTTTCCAGGGTCAAGATTCAGAGGCCTGGAGACATAGGGAACGGACAGAATGTCTTAGAAAGATAAAAGGCTGCATAACTGGCTAGCATACAGGTCCAGAGCTAAGCTCCTCCTTGCCTTACCCATTAACAATAAGTCAAGCTCATTCACTATCTTGGACTTTCTCTGTCTGCCTGTCTGTCTCCGTCTCTCCCTCACGTTCCCACACCCCCAAGAGATCTTCATACTTAAAAAAGTCAAGCTGAAGTTGAATTAACTAAACATGCTATTTTTCCTAAAAAGAATTAAAAGATAAAAATCAGAATGATAAAAACTTAGAGACCAGTATATGAGACTAGCTGTATTTATTCCATTCGGAAGCCAAGAGCAACAGTACAGTTTTAAAATGATGATGCTAACACGCAGGCTAACACTGGTGAGTGACGGCCAGGTCGGTTTTTATCATCTCTCTGGTCTGTTCATTTGTTTCTTAATGCGCTCATCTTGCCCATTAAGAACAATTAGCAGCTTTGCCTAGAGATCTGCTGGCTTCAGACAGGGTTTCTCCCCACTTGTTGTTGCTATTGTTATTGCTGGCACTCACCTTTACTTTTAACAAAGCAGGTTTTGGATAATATCCTGCAACCGCTGTATGGTTGAAGCCTCGTAAAGTCGTATAGACAGCCAGCGGCTCCCGAGCGAGCTGTTTGATCTATATGCTGCATGGGCACTGTGTCATTTGCTGAATGATTTATTCTTACAGAGGGGGACACGCAGATGGGGAGGGGGCTCACTCATATTAATTCACTCAGCAGAACAGATTAGAAAGCACGCCCGTTGTAAGCTGTTTGCAAATCAACAACAACATTAGTATTAAAAGCAGGGAGCCACATTGCCAATTTTAAGGCTTTTGCATGCTTTTTTCTCTTAATTAAGATAAATTAGATCTACTTACAACAGAAAAAAAAAGGCACACAAACGTGGAAGGAGCGCACCATAAAAACTGAACCCTGTCAGGAAGGTCCTAAGAGAGGAAATAAAACGCACGGCCAGTTTGGGTCCGCATCCTGAAAGGACCCTACTTCATCTACATTGTAAGGTTCTCCCCTCCTGCCCTTTGGCACCCCGCTATATTAAACCCATTGTAAAACCCAGCACAATAAAGCTCTCTCAGGGCTGAGCCTCTGAGGACCAAATGTTAAAAATCCATTTTCTTGGGAGGGGGCTGTACCAATCATTTCTTTGAAAGGCCGGCAGGGTGAATGGCAGAATCTGAGATTTCCTCTCTGATTTCCTGGGCTGGCCTGGCATCTCTGCTGTTTAAAGCAAAGGTATGATGATAATTAATGATATTACCCTCGCTTCCCTTCTTTGGAGTCTCTGTAGATTAGCTCAATAATAATTTTAGCACAATTAAATTTGCATACTGATTCCAGAGGCTTCCCACAGTCTGATGATAAAAACTTCTAATTGATTTCTGGGGCTATTAAATAAAGTCACTTGCTGACTTCAGGGCTACTGGGCCCAATTTGAAAGTTTTCCATAATCAAAACAGCGCTCTCTCTCTCTCTCTCTCTCTCTCTCTCTCTCTCTCTCTCTCTCTCTCGTTCAATATTCCTGTCTTTCTACCCTCAAAAAATACCACACAGGTCTGAGCTGGCATACCTGAGAGCTTCCCGGCTGCTCTCTGTGCTCCTGACAAGGAGGAGCACAGGCAATGACATAGAGGAAACCAGGATATGAGTGAGTAGAGCAGCAGCAGCCGTCCTCAGGCATATTTAGAAGAACTTGCTACAGTCTCAAGATCATGATTAAAATCTGATGTTTAAAAAAAGGGAAGCACCTTTTGTGATCTCTCTCCCTGGTGTGAAAGGCCAAGGTTGTGATTGGCTGTTTTTCCTTCCTGAATTTTTTTTTTTTTTTAAAGGGCTGTCTGGCAATTAGCTGGGTGGGGCTCTGCAGAGATCACAGCTGCTTCACAGTGTTAGCCACCACGGCTCTCCTTCCTCCTGTGTGAGCTGCCGACAAGTTTATTCTCGGAAAAAAAATTACAGAGTGGAAGAAAGAAGAAGGAAACAAAAATCAAAAATAGAAAAATAGGCTACAAAATTCAAAGCCGCTTCAAGCCCTTGAAGGGACTAAAAATTCAAATAAGGGTCCTGTCTTCTTCACCATGTCGGGGAAAAAAGATTCAAAGCAAACAGATCTTCCATTTTTCCTCTCAATTTCTAACTGCTGTTAACTGCCTTTGAGCAAATCAGTTAGACTGCTAAAGTGGCCAATAACTTACGCTCACTTTCTTAGTTAAAGAACAGTTCAATTTCCTGAACTCTGTGTACATATTAGTAAAGCATAAGCTGATATAATGGAGTTTGAACTGTAACAGCATAGCAGGAAGAGAAAAGGAGAGGTAGCTTTTTAATCCTAAATAAAAGGAGATGACTAAGAGGCGATAGCTGTTTCCAGCGGAAGATGTAGGCAACCTCTTAGCAATTAGCATAGGTACAAGATGTTAATATTTACCAGTGATATCACAGAAAGTAAACAGTAATCTTAATTGGCTTGGTGCTAGAGGACCTTAATGAGAATAAAAGAGCGACAATGTTTCGAAATTCTGAAGATTTCGAATCCGCCTCGAGAGGCTGCAAAACACAGACTCCTTCAGCAAGGAGTGTCCGGAAAAACCCTATGAAAAGGAAGACACACACGGTCATCCGCAGGGAATTCATATATTGCTCGTTTCTCTTAATTACTGATCATGTGTATGAGGAGCTCTTTTTTAATACCCCGTGCTGTCTGTCTTTTATGTCGACTGTTACTCAGCCTGGGGGCAGGGGTGGGGTGGGGTGGGGGAGAACAACGAACCGGCTTTCTATCTGAATAAGGATACTTCTGATGGCCTTTTCATTCCCATCAGTTAGCAGAACTTCTTTGACATCTGCAGAAATAGCAACCTGGAAAGAAAAAAAAAAGGAGCGGAGCAAACAATGAGCAAACATGCTTGTCTGTGTGGAAGTAAGGACGGCAGTGACAAGCCTTCGGTATCATGCTTCCTCACCTATTTCTCTGTAACAATCTTCAATCTTTTTTCATTTTATGTCTGCATTATTTTAATCATTCAATCAAATCAGTCAATACTTTTATCATTCCATTTGCGGGAGCCTCTATCTTGCTATCATTCTGTTCGGTAATTGCATTGTGACAGCGGATGATGGTATTCTGAGAGGCTTTCATTTGTGGGCTTCTGTTTATCTAGTAGAGCCATCATACAAGGCTGTCACTCTGCCTTTCAGCTTGCTTCTGTCTGGCTGCCTGATGCCCTTCATATAACTTTGCATTGCAGGCAGATGGCTTTGTGAGGGTAATTTTTTTGTGAGCTTTGACATGCTCGCACATTGGGCTGTAACCTCGACACATTGTATAAGAGCGACAGGTTTGTCAAATGCCAATCAGTGTAACAATATGCTTTTATTTGTAGAGACATAAAAACTTGTCTAATGCACTGTGCTGCTACATAATATCTCCTGAATACATGACTCAGAACCCAGAGAATGGGGAACGACGTTCCTGAATGGCCAATCTAATTCAAAAGAATCTAATTACTGAGCGCTCTGGATCATGTTTGTTGGTGTAATAATGCAGGCAAAACATTAGCAGCTATCTCATGGTGCTCCAACTGTGATTCGCCGGGCTATCCCTGTATCTTAGCAAATGGGACTATAATCTGAAAAAAAAAAAATGCTTTCGCTATAGCAAAGAAAGACTGTGCGAGGCCTGGAATGTCACAACAAGCGATATTGACTACACTGAGGTAAAATGTTTCTGCTCATCGAGGCAACCATAAAATCAATATGATCCGAAAGTAAGTCAATCTAGAAGGTCTCTCAAGACCCTGCAGCTTGACCGCAGCTGATGCTGTTGACGGTTCTCTGACCCAGCAGTTGGAGGCCCTGGAACACTTTTCCTTTTGTTTCTCCCTCTGAATGGGATTGGAATTGAGAAAAGACCTACCATGAGCCCAGCCAAGCATGTCATGCCACCCCCTAGCTCACACACAGCAAGGTCCCTGAAAGAGAGAAAGACATGGGAGAACCCATACAAATTAGGTGGCAGTGGTCAGAGCCATATATATGTTACAAGAACAAATTACCATCTGCAGTAAGAGCGGCATTGCCCGGGAGTTGTGGAGACACGACTGGCCTACCTCATGGCGTTTTGCGTTTTAAAAATAATTATGAAATAGAAAAGTCACAAAGCAGGCGGACCAGTGGGGGTTCCCTCATTAGTGTTCGCTGCAACATTACCACCGCTGAGCTGAAAAATCCGAGAAGGTTCCCTTTTTTTCCCTTGTCAATGGCGCTGTCTTTTAGAGCTAAACTAGCTAGAGTAGCGAAAGATAATTGTTAGGAAAGGATAACACCGTTAATCCACATTCACGCCTTCAAAAACAGTTAGACAAGTAAAGGAGGAAGATATACGAGTACGTATGAACTTATATTAGCGTCACACACAAGCCACAAATAAATGCAGACCTAAGGGATTTTTTTCTTTTTTTGTTTTGGTTGTGTTTTTTTTTTTTTTAATTCTAAAACAAGCTGAAATATTTTGGAAAGCTGAACCACCCCCATAAAACACAATTACCCAAGAGTATTTAGTAATTAACACTCGGGTCACAATTGATCCCAGCACAACAGAGCGAATAAACAACACAGGGGTATAATATGGTCAGCCTGGGCAGCCCAGGCTGGAGCTAAGGCTCAATGTGTCACTCTACACCTACTTTCCCCCTTTTGTGCCTAAATGTCAGCCCTCCTGTGTGACAATCCCACCCTGGCCCACTGCTTGCTGATTGGAGCTCAAGAGCTGAGCAGAGGCCAGCCTCCAGGGCGCGGTGTGTGTGTGTGTGTGTGTGTGTGTGTGTGTGTGTGTGTGTGTGTGCTGTGTAGCTCGACTCGGGCCTGCCCTCTGCATATGTTAGATGCTCAGACTCAACTCTGTGTAGTACCAAGTTTGGGGAGTTTATGGAGAAAAATAGCAAAATTAAAGTGTGTCTGTGGGGGGGGCAAAAGAGTAAATTCATATTAGAAATTATTTTAATATATATTTAGTTGTTCAAAGTAACCCCAGATTGGTTGGTAAATATTGACCCACAAAGCTTCAAATATTACACGGTATCAACCTAACCTTTTAAGAACATACGGTTAAAACACATTATGATCACTAATGACTTGTTATAGAACATGATGGACTGAGGAATATATAGACTGTTTATAAAATGATAATTAAAATGAAAAAAAAAACCCAAACCCCTACTTCCTGCTTGTACCAAAGATTTCCAGAATTTCTAAATAAAAGACTTTCCCCCCCCTAAATCCCATCTATGATTTGATCCATAACACATATTAACAGCTAAAAATATTGATTTCTTTAGTACAGTAATTTATATTATACATATTGTCATGGACACACACACAAAAATACCTTTAAAGCCAGAACATCTTCGGTTAATAGCTGTAAGGCATTTATCTAATATGTCCGTGATTCTGTAG
Source organism: Rattus rattus (assembly GCF_011064425.1). NCBI lineage: Eukaryota > Metazoa > Chordata > Mammalia > Rodentia > Muridae > Rattus > Rattus rattus. Next base: position 7,588,556 of record NC_046160.1, read on the forward strand.
CAGGAGGTACAGAATGTGTTTATTGTGAGGACTTCTTTTTTCTTGACCTTCACAATCAGGAAGGATTGATTGTACCTCCACTTTTGTTTCCCCCAAATCAAAGCGAAGTAAAATGCTCTGAGTGAAAATCAAGGGCCTTTGACATACAGCAAAAGCTGGCTGTGCGGTGTTAGCCTGAAGGCCGTGTGCATGGCTTCTCAGAAGCAACACGTGTTCACGGGGAACTCTTTTTCCTTTTCTCTTTTTCTTCCTTTCAACAGTTTACAGTCTGGAGACTGGAGGACGGGACTGGCCATTTTCAATAGGCAGATTCAATATCTGAGATGGGCTAAACGGACAGCTTTTAACTGCGGCCCTTACCTGAGTTACCTGTGGCCCTTACCTGAATAAATGGCTGTGCTTGAGGCAGTAGTAAGCCAAAACCTCCTCAGACGGCCAGATGCCTGGAAACACAAGATGAGACGCTAGGGTTAGCCAGTCTTCTCTTCCAGAGTAGCATCTTAGACAAAGGCTCAGCACAATCCATCGCAGCTCCCACCAAACGTGACGTCATGGCCCCAGACCATGACTTTCCTTGATATATATATGCCAATATTATGATCTTTCCCAGTGGAGCATCTCTACAGACTTTGGCAAATTTCAATCACAACAGAACAAGACAAAAACTACTTAACAACCAACATTACAGACACCAAAACTTAAATGCTGACAGTGGTTCAGGTGGAGCTTGACCTCAGTTATGTAAAATGAATACATGTAAGCTGAAGGCTTGCAATGTGTGCATATGCAGCTCCTTTTAGGCACACAAAAGAGAACTGAAATCACTTTAAGGAGCAGATAAAACTGCAGAGGCCATTCTGTCTTTCTATACCTTTCCATATTAATGCTTTAAAATATCAGGTCCTTCATTTCGTTAATTAAAAAAACCAAACGGCAGTATAAGATTAAGAAACATTAATCTCACCAACGTTAGCATGCCTTTAAATCAAACAGTATTCCTATACATTAAAGTTCACGGACAGACACTTCCTAAAGTCATCACCTATATACATCTACTGAGAAGACCTAAGGTTGGAGAATGGCTGACTTGCTTCTAGGTAAACATGTCAGAACTCAGCCACTAGTGGTTGTCATGGGATGGTTGGATCATACATACTTTTATTCTTTTCCCTATACTTTTTAAAATATATTTTCCAACATTTTTACATGAGCCTACATCACCTTAGATATGAGTGGAACAAATGATCTCATAACAGTGATGGATTCTTCGGAAGGATCAGACTCAACCATCCGTCAACCGTCTGTCGCACAGTCCCCTCCCCACCCAGCTTTCCTGTTTGAGCTTAAGGAAGCTCGGAGGCCCCAGGAAAGAGCAGTCTCCTCTCAGCACCCAGCACTCAGCTGACAGGCCTTGCCACAAGGTTAAATGCACTGAAAAAACTTCATTTTTTTCCTCCCCAGATGGATCTCCTACTTTGAAGAGGCAGAGGTGGCTTCAGTGAAGCACCGGCTGCAGGAGAGCCCGGGCAGGTAAACTTGCTAGTCCAACCTCCCAGCGCTTTCAGGAGAAAGGACAACTTGGGAGGGGAAGAGCGGACAAGGAAAATCTAGAAACACATTTAGAGGGAAGGAAGTCAGAGAGCTGGGCGAGTGTAGCCGTTAAGACCACAGACTGCTTGAAACCAGACCGTTGGGGCTCTGGTCTCGCTGAGAGACTTTGGAGAGGTTGCTGGCCTCGAGCTTTTCCTCTGCTCTCCAGAATAATCGCAAGGTCAACTTCGTGGGATCCCCATGAGGATAGGATGAGTGAAATGCATGCGGTTTGCTTGGGGACAGTTCCGAACTCATAGGAAGCATAAAGGAAAAGCCCGTCGTTCCTGTTGGCCTCTCGCAAAGAGAGAATGTGTGTGGACCACAGCGCTTATCCCGAGCGTCATGACAGGTGGAGAACAGCTTTTACCTTTGCTTTGTCAGGACCCTAAAGTCATAAGGCCCATACACCTCCACGCATACAGAACTTCATAAAGACTGAAGTACATAATCAAATTCTCCGAGGGAAGACCCAAGACACTGCTCTCGCTGAGTAGATATAATTACCACAAGAATGCGTTTCTTTATGTCCCGAGCACATGGCTGTGAGGTTTTAAAAGAGTAATGATAGGGAAAAGGTATTTAACTAAAACTTAGGCCCCGATGGAGAATGAATGTGACTTCTAAAGTGCAGAGTCTTTTCAATCCGTTTTATATTCTTTTCCAGAAATTATAGAGTGATTTTTAAACTAAGTTAAATACAAAGATCGAAAGGCTATATTTCTACCACTAGCAATATAATCACTGTTAATGTTTTAGACATCATTCCCAAACCCTTTCTAGTCAGGAAGGGATCTTACTCAGTTGGGATCTTGTCATGCAGGGATTCAGTAACTTGATTTTGCCCCCATCCAAGAAGGCTAAAAAGGGTCTGTAACACGGAGTCTACACCCCAGTTGTGTGCTTTGTACCAACCACCTATACTCTACTGTGCATCTCCACACAATTAACCCGCTTCATCTTAGCAGACACTTCCGGTAGGCTCGAATTCTGGTAATACTATAAGACGATAAACAGCAGGAGTGGAAGGACATACCTTTCTTAACATTTTTGTTCATAAATAGAGATGGGATATCTGGTCCAGAGATGGGTCTGGAGAGATGGCTGAGTAGTTAAGAGCACTTTCTGCCCTTGCAGATTACTGGGGTTCAACTCTTAGCCCCCACATGATGGCTCACGACCATCTTTAACTCTAGTTCCAGGGTATGCACCGACCTCTTCTGGCCTCCAGGAGCACCAGGGCATGTATGCAGCACATACATACATGTAGATAAAATACTCATACATAGAAAATAAAAATATTCAGGTCCTTTACAAATAAAGTATAGTCCATATTCTGGTGGACAGGTTGAGCATCCCTAATCTAGAATCCAAAGTACTTCGAACCTGACATTTTCTGAGTGCTCATATGATGTAATGGTCACATGCTCTCAGGTGACGTCAAAACACAGCTGCACTAAAAGCACTGTACAAAACAACTGGAGAGATGGCTCAGTGGTTAAGAGCACTGACTGCTCTTCCAGAGGTCCTGAGTTCAACTCCCAGCAACCACATGATGGCTCACAACCATCTGTGATGGAATCCAATGCCTTCTTCTGGTGCCTCTGAAGACAGCTACACATAATAAATAAATCTTTAAAAAAAGCTTCAGGTGATTTGTATAAAATACATATGAAGCAACTGAATTTCATATTTATACTTGGGCTCCATTTACAAGGTATTATATAACTCCAATGATCCCAAATTTAAATGCCTCTGGTCCCAGGCCCTTAGGATAGGGGACATTGGCTCTATATGTAACTGTCCCACGTTCCATTCATCCCCAGTAAGAATGTTTGTTCTGGGCTGATTCTTATGACTCAAGTCCTATGTGACAGTGAAAGGATTGGGGACCAACTGCACAGGATTGCCCTCTGACCTCCACACAGGGGCAGCTGCACATGCTCCCCACCATAGATCTACACAGTAATGAACATTTAAAAAAATTTTTTTTTGTTTCTTCAAAGCCTTTCCTAGATGTGGCTTTATCTGTACTTTAAATGACTAATTTGTTCGTGTGTGTTAATTATATTCGCGATGGGTTTCGTTAGAGCATTTTCACGCATATACGTGTCTGTTGCTTATGCCGACTCTCCCACCCTCCCTAGTCCCCTTTCTGTGTTGCCGATCCTCTATCTAGTCCCTCTCTACTCCCCTTGTCTTTCAGCAGTTGACGGCACTCACGGGGTTCATTCGGTTGACCCTGGGCGAGGGTCTGTTCACAGGGCCATGGCCTTTGTTACACCACTGAAGATGCTTCTCTCCCTTCCCACACCATGAAGCGCCCACAGATTCTGGGGTGGAGGGAACTACTATTGGCTACTATTGTCTCCTAGAGGTCTCTGCAGGCCTCTCTGGTCCCTCTTCCCCACACAGTGGGATGGCCACAGGCCCTGTCTTGCACAGCTGTCCAGCCATTGTAACCTCAGCTGCTGTGAGATCAACGGTACAATGATGTCAGGCTCTGAACCACACACCTCACAACACAGCTTCCTCCGTCTCTTACCTTCTTCCCGCCCCAGGTCCTGCAGTGTCCTGCGGTGATCCTTAGAAGGAGTGATACAAAAGTCGTATTCGTGACTGAATATCCACAGTGGCCAGCACACACTGGCTACTAATGGGGTATGCAGTTACCATGGCCCACTGTAAAAGGCTGTTCTGGCCAAAGCCAATGGCTGCACTGATCTAAGGTATGAGCACACTTATTTCAAAGTTCCTTTGATGGGCATGTTGTGTTCCTTTGACAAAACAATAGCTGTCTTTACTTCCCCACTAGGACCTATGATCTGCCCAGCTATGAGCTTCGGACCAGGATATGGTAGAAGATGTGGGCTCTCTCCTAAGGATCAGGTTTCAGCTCTCCTTCAGCGAGTGGCTGGTTACCCTTGTTACCACTCTGCTACTATTGCCCCAATGGGCACTTCTCGCTCTGTTGGTCAGTAGTGGAACATGCAGGGTACACAGCCAAGGAAGACAACCCTGGTGCTCCCTCCCTGAGCAGCCTGAATAGCAGCACCTCAGGGCACTATGAGAGCTGGTTAGCCGGGACCAGGATTCCACCCTGGTTCCAACTTCATTTCTCTAGGCCCTAAAATCAAAGTGTGTGGATGATGCCTTTAGCAGTTAGGTCTTATCTATTTCTGGTTGGCAAGCAACAGCCAGGGCAAATGCCTGTTATTTTATTTTAAATAATGTGAAAATTTTAAAAGTATCATTACAAATCAAGACTGAGACAAGATACTTCAACCCCACGAGGATGGCTCTCATAAAAAAGTCAGACAACAGAGCTACGCATGAGGTTACAGTAGGGATGTAAACCATGGGGTGTATGTGGATGGGTGCAAAGGAATGTAAGATAAAGGAAGGACGCGGATGGACAGAGGGGACATGGATGGACAGAATGGTCCTTCAAAGAAAGCCTCATGCAAAGTTCTGAAGAGAGGGGCGTTTTGATGTTCTAGGAGTAGGGCTCTATCATGGAGAGAAAGGCAGAGAGTAAGACAAGACAAACCTGGAGGGGAGGGGAGGGACCAGATCACAGAGGCTCCAAAAGCAAAGCGAAAATTTTAAATCCTTCTTAAAATCTGTGGTTTAAGCAACAGACTGTTGGATCTGAACTACATCTAGAAGTTGATCCTGGATAGTCTAAAGAAACCTGGCTGACCAGGGGTACAGGGTAAGGGCTCCTCTTGTCCCTTGTCACTGCCTTTGGAGCCTTAACACCCCCTACATCTAATGACCTAGTGGGTCCTGTCAGCCTACTTCCCAAAGACATCTCAAATCATCACCACTAACCATGGCCCAGGAACAACTGACAGGGCTCAGTTATGAACAAGATGGTGGACCATAGACAGATGCATATGCAAATTTCTTCCCGTTTTCCATGAGCTGATTTTATGTATTAAACACGGAGGAAGCCTGGACTGTGACAACATACAGAGAGATGCTGGGACTTATGTAATGTCACCTTTTTGAGTTTCAGAATCCTCATCTTGCAAAACGATAGGTTTCAGTCGGATTATATCCAGGAGGCCTTCACCCCATAAAAAGTACAATAAAAAAAGAAAAAGAGGCCCCACCTTCTGGACTTAGATGGAGCTCATCTTGAGCCCCTGCTCTTATGGACCTGTGACCTTGGCAAGGTGCTTAACCTTTTAAAGCCTCTTCATTCATTCATGGAACGTGCAGTTATTACAGCCATGCCGGTCTTAGAAGCCGGGATCTCGTGGTAATTAAAGCGCAGCCTCTCCCTAAATAGCTTTAATAGAGGCAGGAGGACATAAATAGAACTTCAGGTACTGAGTGCTGCTGTAAGGAAAAAGAAAACACAGCAACAAAACATAAAACAACTCTTGGGTGGGGGTGGTGCTCCTCGGTGGCCAGTTGGGCAATGCCTCAGGCTGGTATTTGTTAAATACGGGCAGCAAATATTGCTTACAGGATGCTGTGAAGACTAAATGTGTGTGCATATCAGGCACTTTAATAAGGTCAGGCGCACGCCGAGTTCCTTATAGATGGTAGAAGCCTCTGTCACTGAGGCCATTGCTCTCACTACTTTGAGATGTTTCTGTATAATCCTGCGGGCATTTATACGCTTCCATGGAGAGTCTCGGTTTTAATTAGTGCCCCATGAAATCATGTCAGGACTGCATTTGGAAAAGTGTGTCCTGGTTCTGGACTTTAAAACTCAGTCTGCAACAGGGATTCCAAATGTGTATATTTATGTACATACACATACATATGCATGTATTGTGTGTACATTGTGTGTATGTGTGTATATATATTTTGAACCCATATATATGATGACTGTCTATATATATGTATGTGTATATGTATAACTATGCATGTCTGTGTATATATGTATTTATATGATATGCATGTGTAACATGTGAGCAACACTTGCTGTAGAGTTATTATCCTGCTCTGTGACAGCGAAAGCTTCACTCTGTACCATGAAGGGTTAAACAGAAACCATCCTACATTTATGAATCTGGATTACGGAGAACACAGGTAGATCTGGGTGGAGGGAAATGTCTGAGCAGCCGGAACAGCAGGCAGGTGAAGACTTGCTTGGTGACATGCTAACACTTATTTAAAGCTAGTACTATTGAGAAGTATCATGCAGAGGGGAGCATCAAGATGCAAGTCAGATAAATACTCCATCGCGGAGTTGGAAGCAGCTCCGGGTGACTCGATATACAGGATCTTGGCATGCCTTCCACTGGGTGATAGGCCAAGGGCACTGGGCTAAGACACGGCTGCTTATGCTCCTGGAAGAGCCAACATAACTATATAAAAGAACCAATAATGAGCACATGGCAGGGGGGGACGTCCAGAGGACTTCAATATTAAACGCTTCCAGACTGTGAGATGGGTTTACAGGTAGGGCTCAAGTTTAAGGAGCAGTAAGACTTGAACTGTGTGCATTTTGACTGGACTCTCACTGAGGTGCGGACTATGACGGAAAGAACCCAGCCGGAAGGGGAAAGAAGGGAACTTCCCAGAACATCTCCATGGGGCTCTGGCCTTTGGGTCCCAGGGTCAGTTTGGGGGACAGGGGACAGAAAAAGGGACCCGTGATGAGACTCACGGCTGAGTGACAGGGACACATGGCAGTCACAGCTGCAGCTGCTCACCTGGTTAAGGATGTGAACTTGAAGGTCATCCATGACATGTTGGCTTTGTGGCCTCAGCAGGCCACTTACATCTCATTGCCTCGATTCCTTACCTGTCTAGGAGAACACTGCCCATTCTGTGTACAGACTGTCAGGTGTAGTGAGCACTCGGGAAGCACTCAACCCGTGCTGGCCATTGCTGTGACTGCCATGTTTACTACTGGAGTAGATGAAGTACCACTGAGAGTTTCCCACTTGTCAAAGGGTGGGCTATGCACTTTGCATGGACTGTTGGGCTTATCCCTAAGACATGCACTATCTTGTGATGGGAAAGGGCACAGTGATGAGTGTAAATGGGGAGTGAGCCCCATGATTTGGTGGGGATTTGAGGCCTAGCTCTCCTGTGCTGGAAGATCGCCCTATGTGCTCCTCCTTTGAACAATGGCTGGTCCTGGAATGGAGATCACAAGTTTCTAGCTCTCAGGGCTGCCAATGACTAATTTTAGGACTCTGGACAAATCATATTTGGGTTCTAACTTCAAGAATAAAACGAAAGGGTTGAATTGATTAGGTCTGTGCCCCTGGATGTAGGCATTATATTTGTGTGCATTCCCAGATAAAACTTCCAAAGACTGTCAGTGGGCCCTGGCCTGTAACATCTCACAGAAATAAGATTGGTTACACCATTTTATTTGTACCAGCACTTGAATGTAAACCTCTACTGGGAAATCTTTTAGATGGATTTAAATGGTCCTGTACGTTAAATCTTTAATACATGTCGGTTTTAATTGAGTTGGAAGTGCTTTGATTAATTAAATTTCCCAGCTTCAGAAGACCAGCCACATACACTAGTGGTGAAAGCTTTTTCTGGTTCATTTTTGAATTGACAAATGATGACATTGACAGTGTATCTTTATGGGTGACAAAGGTGGCATTTTGACCAAGAAAATGGAACACATTAAAACAGAACCTCTCTTGAAGTGAAACTTTCCTTCTCCCAAACTGAGCCAAGCTCTCTGATGGACATTTTCTCATCGAGGAGATTCCCTCCTTGGTGGAGTAGTAAGAATCCCCTTTGGTCAGAAAAGACAAGCAGAGGGGAGACCTCCGTCCAATGAGCACGACTGCCCCTACCCCTGCATCCAGAACAGCTCCATTTTGCCTGGCTAGAGAGTATCCTATCTAGGAGAAAACGGACCGTAGAAAAGGAGACAAGAGAACTCCTAGCAGGAGGGAAGGTGGAAGGCAGGCCTGGGCTTCCCCAGAAGCACCGCATCCGTCCTGTGGTGAAGAGAGGAGAAGAAACAGGGCTTCTATTGCCAACTTGTCCTCAGAGCAACACCTCTCCCCAAAGCCCTGCTGGGCCGGGGGAGCTGTGGACACAATGAATAGGCCCTCTCCTTTCGGTAAAGTCATCTCGTTTCCCTTGAAAAGACATGAAAGAAACAAACCAGGTAGAAAGAACAGAGTGGCAAGTGTTGGTCATAATTGTTGTTCCTTATTTTGGCTTCTGAGCCACTTTGCCAACATGGAAATACCACGGAAAACCCAGAACACCAAGAGTGGGCTTCCTTCCTGCACTTCCTGATCTGTGTCAGGCTCCTAAAGCAGATTCCTACCCTGGAGTCTAGCTTTACTTTACAACACTGTGGCTCCATTTCAAATGCAGGAGAAGCTGCATGGTCCAGGGAGTGGCTGCTCTACTCACTTCCGCAAGGCTTCCAGGAGAGAAAATCGTACTAGGGAGGTACACGCTGCTCGTGAAAAACTCATGAACATCCATTAGCCAGCCCTCATGTTGTGTGGAAGGTGAACATCTTAGTACATCAACATTGCCTTGCTCCAAGTTCTCCCAATAATGGCCTTGGGGGAAAGAATAGTTTCTTGGTGGGGAATCAGGAAAAAGGACGAGTGACTCCCCACTCTCTCTTTGTGACATGGAGCTCAGGCTGGACTTGAACAAGTGTAGCTGAGGTTGATTTTGAATTTCTGAGTCTTCAACCTCCACAGACCTATTTATATGACAATGGGGACTGGACCAAGTGCTTTGCGCGCGCTGGGTTGAGCGGGCGTCAACTGAGCCCATGTCTCCCTTCTTGCAAAAGAAATTGGTATTAGCAACTTTGAAAAACCTGAAACACCACTCGGCAAGTCGATTTGATGAATAAGGTCACACCTTACTGATGCTCAGGAGATCCCCATTGTGAACAAAGCCTTCTTTGCTTTTTCGTTTGAAAGTGCATAGTGAAAACAGTGCATGTTCATATTGAAAAAGGAGGGGGGAGGGGAAGGGAGGGGGAGGGAGGGAGGGAAGGGGAGAGGGAGGGGGATGGGGATGGAGGGGGAGGGGGGAGGGAGGGGAAAGGAGAGAGGGACAGGGATATGAATAGGAGGGGGGAAGGTAAACAGTGGATGTGAAAGCTGGGGAAATGGCTAGGGCTCTATCCTTCCCACCTTTCTACTTATCATTATTCATTGATATGAAGGAAACATGATGATCTGCTCCCCAGAAATTTCTGCCGCTGGACTGACTTGGGCGGCTTCTCACCACAAACTAATGTGGAAATGTGGTGCTGAGCACGTCCCAGCCGTGAACACAGCAGTCTTGCTCAGCCAGGGACTTCCGTAAATGTCTCCAACCAACTTACATGATTGTCTTTAACACTTTTTTTTTTTTGTTGAGAAATGAATTTGATTTCATTTTCCTTCCCCAGCTTTCAAATAGTCATTAAAAATTAAACAACACCAGGAAGGACCCTTTGTGATTAGAGCCTTCGTTCTCCTGCAACAAACCAGATCTATAAATTTACGTACCATTGTAGATGTAAATTACAAAATTTATATTCGACTATATTAAAACATCTATTCCAAAAATGATTACCAGTTGTGAAAAGCGGACAGGCTTATCACTTGCTGTCAGTTGTTCGTGCCTAGTTAAGCAATAATGTGCCCAAACTGCCCTTTTGTTTTGTGTGAGAATTTTGGCAATAGAAGAAATGAACACTCGGTTAATAAAAACTCAGGCTGCCTTTTTGCTTTGATGGGGGAAGCAGCTGCCTGTTTTCATTTGCTGCAGAGCAGCGAAAACCCATCAATATAATAAGCAGCTTAGATGCATCCGTCCACAGCGCCTGTAAGGATATAGGGCCATTCGCTCAAAACCAATCCCTGGTTTAATTTTAACAAAGATGTGTCTGACATATTTGAAAATGCATTATAATGGGTTTTGAAACACGAACAATTTCTTTCCCTTTTAAATACTTTTCACAGATTTGAAAGGTGTACATGGAGCTGAATGATAGCAGGGATAAGAAATGGGCCAAACTGTCAGGACATCCTGAGACAAGGGGTTTGAGGAGAGCACACTGAGAGGCAGTTATCCAGTTCTCGAGAAAGCGGAAGTAATTCATTCGAGTGTGAGTTTATTCATTTATTCAGTCAGATGAATATGTACTCCACACACACACACACACACACACACACACACGTATATATACACACACATACATATGTACATGTGCACACATACACACACGTATATACATATACATACACACACGTATACATACACACATATATATACATGTGCACACATACACACACGTATACATACACGTATACATATATATGTGCACACACACACACACGTATATATATACATCATACATACATACACACACAGACACACAGACACACACACATACACACACACACAATCATCATTGGGCTAGATAGGTCCTCAGCCCACAGCTCCTTCTCAAGACTCTTCAGGCAAAAACATCAACAGAAAAACCCCAGTAGATCAAGGTTTTGAGCACGGTGCTACAGATGCATATTTTAACGTTCGTCTTTTATTTGAGAGAATTCAAATGGGCATGCAACACAGTGGAAGCTATTTAACATAAAAATTAAAAATCAAATGCTGTCTTCTTTATTATACAGTCACACACTTCATTAGACATCCCTTTAAGAAACGATGAATCTGATTGAAAAAAATTGAATTATGTTGAAACACATGTCAAACTGTTTACTAGGCTAGCCAGGAATTACCACACTTTGGAGAGAAAGTTTTAGGATTTTAACTTTTGTTTGGACAGCCTCTAATTTTACAGTAACCATTAGATACTCTTACGGAGCATGAACACACCATGTAGCAAGTCTAACACAAAATACAAACTTGGAAGCAACTGGCACTGCAAAGCAGTGAGCCTTGGGTAGAGACATGCTAAGAGATCGTTGTAGTTTTAGGATGGAGTGGCATTCTAAGATCTCTGATAATTTTCAAGCCTCCCTTTTCTGATTGATTGCTGGCTAAGTGGGCTGTCTAATCGTCAACATCACTGTTAGGTTAGGCAGGGCTTCTCTGGATAACAACATAACAAGCACGCATCTGCACACGTGTTAAGCAAAGCTTCCCGTAAGGGGGGAGCAGAAGGCTTCCTGAGTCACGTGTCAGTTGTAAAACACATCCACATGCTGGTTTGCTGGTTCTTTTCCATGTATGTGTGCATGTGTGCATGCGTGCATATGTGTGTACGTGGTTGTGCGTGTGTACATACGTGTGTGTGCATGTGTGTGTGTGTGTGTGCGTGCGTGTGGTGCTGTTGTTGCTGTTGTAAATAAGTTTTAGCTTTACTGAAACACTGTCAGATTGTATAGAGAGTATCTCGTTTTTTCCTGGTTCCTACTGTTGATAACATCTTATTCCTCAAGTCCCTGAAACTGTCTAGACTCAAGTGCTTGCTTTGAAGACAAGGCTCGGGATCCTGTCGATCCTGCCGATTCTGCTGGAGGTGAGGGGCAGTATTAGCATCTCTCCTTCTGCACTTCCCTTAGTTGTTCTTAACTAAAAAAAGTTCACATTAAGAGGTAACCCAATCACAGAAAAACATACATGGTATGCACTCATTGATAAGTGGCTATTAGCCCAAATGCTTGAATTACCCTAGATGCACAGAACACATGAAACTCAAGAAGGATGACCAAAATGTGAATGCTTCACTCCTTCTTTAAAAGGGAAACAAGAATACCCTTGGGAGGGAATAAGGAGGCAAAGTTTAGAACAGAGGCAGAAGGAACACCCATTCAGAGCCTGCCCCACATGTGGCCCATACATATACGGCCACCCAATTAGACAAGATGGATGAAGGAAAGAAGTGCAGGCCAACAGGAGCCAGGTGTAGATCTCTCCTGAGAGACACAGCCAGAATACAGCAAATACAGAGGCGAATGCCAGCAGCAAACCACTGAACTGAGATCGGGACCCCCGTTGAAGGAATCAGAGAAAGGACTGAAAGAGCTCGAAGGGGCTTGAGACCCCATATGACAACAATGCCAACCAACCAGAGCTTCCAGGGACTAAGCCACTACCTAAAGACTATACATGGACTGACCCTGGGCTCCAACCTCATAGGTAGCAATGAATAGCCTAGTAAGAGCACCAGTGGAAGGGGAAGCCCTTGGACCTGCCAAGACTGAACCCCTAGTGAACGTGATTGTTGGGGGGAGGGCGGTAATGGGGGGAGGATGGGGAGGGGAACACCCATAGAGAAGGGGAGGGGGAGGAGTCAGGGGGATGTTGGCCTGGAAACCGGGAAAGGGATTAACAATCAAAATGTAAATAAGAAACACAAGTTAATAAAGATGGAGGGGGGAGAATTAACCAGTTTAAAAAAAAAAGAGTTAAAATAGGACCCTAAAGGCATGTATCTCAGGGTTTGGGGGGAAACAAACCTCTTAAAGAAAATCCAGAGCCAACAAAGCTTTAGCGTCCTATTCCATTGTTGAATGGGAGCGAATATTATTTAAGTCATTATTCACATAGAAATTTGGATTGCTCTATTCAATTAGTACTTCTATCGCAGTGTGATATGGGACCTACTACCAATCTTGTGGCAGCACGAGAGATACACAAAGAAGTCAGGAGTCAGAATTTTCACCCTTTCGGGGTGTTTCTAAAGCATTCATTCACTCTTAACCCTCTTTGCTCTGCTCGCCTAGCTCAGTGGCTGGGCACACCGCCTCCAGAATCCTGCTGAGATCTACAGGCTAGCTACCACTAAATGTAGTAAAAAGGTGACTTTGGAGAGACTCTCATTGGCTGCGCTGGTGGCCGATCTTGGTGCCTGATATCTGGGTGCACACCACTTCTCTGTACCTAAAATATAGACAAGGACCAAGCAGCAGATGCCTGCTCCAGGACCAAGGGAACCCTGCCTTCTCCTTTCCCCTGGCTCTCCCGGCTCTCTCTTCCTCCCATCTTCTCTTTCACGATGACCTTCATCCCAGTCAGTGTGAGCTTGCCTCTCAAGAGGCAAGAACTGAGCATATTTTGGTGAAGAAATGTTGTGGATATCACGGCCAGTGTTTCACAAAGTAACTTTTGATCTATTTCTCTGGTCTTCATTCCCTTTGGACATAAACTTCCTGTAGGAAGAGAGCTCGGTACATCTTTCTTGGAGCCACATTCTATACGGCCATGTTGTATTTATGCAGAACAGTAGCAAACAGTTCTAAACCCTGTAACTCGTAACCATGAAAACTGAATTACTCTCCTGCTGCAAGACCAATCTGCCGAGTTCCCTGTGTTGTATTTACTCGGGTCCTGATGCTACCTGTGAGTTCAGCCACAGGTCGCTTCGGTACCGAGGTGTCACTGCACTCGGTGTGCATTCACTGCCCTTTTAACCTAGACACACGAGCCGTGGACCTGGAAGGAGAATTATCACGAGAAGACAGGATAGATGCTCTGGGAAGCAGGGTTCCCCGGGCCAGAAAGGTGCACGCTTACACACTTTCCCAGGCCAGCAATAGACTCCACATTCAATAGACCATCTTTCTTTAAGTCAAGCTTTTTTCTTCGTTCCATAGAACTCACGTCGTGGGCTCTCATATCTGTTGTTATCTGTGAGCGGGCAGGATTCTAATCACAGGGGTCTGGAAGGAGTCTCAGAGTGAGTCTTTTAAGTGACTTGAGAGAGAATATGACCCCTCTGTCTGGCTATTTTTTTTTCTTGTCATCGTCTCTCTGCTATGACAAAATTTGTGACCTTAGCCCACACATCTTTCTTTAGGAATCGGAACTCTTTGAGGAGTGCCTTCAAAATACGCCATTTAAACCAAACATTTGTTCTGAACCGATACCACAATCATCTTTCTGTTGGGAGAGATACAAAATTTCTAGACTTTTTTATACTGTCGCCGGCCTTTTCACACCAGGACACACGAGTGTTTGCAAGTTGAGGTCAGAGTGCCGGGGCTGAGTTGTTGAGCGTGGAGAAGTCATCAGGGTCCCCATGGGCTCCCACCAGACTTCTCAGGACACAAAACAGATTTTCTTCTCTCTCCAGCTGCAGAGTTCACATTATCATGAACTCCATTACTCCGTACCCCGATGATTGAAACAATGGCGGCTTTGAGCCTAGAGGGTTTCAGCTAGACTGTACTTCTCATCAGCTTCTGCTGCCCGGTAGCATGGGGGCGATTTCTGCTGAGCAAATTCCACAGCGCTAATCTAAATTTCCAGCACTATTGACAAGAAAACCTGTCTTGTTGAAGAATATGAGATACTGTTTGCATCTCATGAGAATACCTGCTTACTGCTTTCAAGGGTGCTGCAGAGGAATCCCTGATCGTGAAGGAATACAGGGTCTCGCTCAGCACACAGAACAGACAATTAGTGCTTGAGTTGAAGCTGGAACCTCAATGTCCAAATGGGTCACCTTAGTTTTCTCTCAGGACTAAGCAACATAAGGATAGTTTGCATCTTGTAAAGAGATTTTTTTTTTAGCCTTGGAGGTGAAAAAAATCAGAGTTTGTTTGTTTTTATGGGTTTTTTTGTTTGTTTTTATAAAAAGGCCATGGCCCATTCCTCTTCCCAGTTTCTACAGAGCCCCAGACACCTAGCAATTCGCTGAAGTGATTTTTGGCTCCTGTTTGCTTTTCCACGCCTGGACGGACGCATGGCTGGAGGAAGTGGCTATAGATAAAGCCCGCTGCAGCTCACGCAATGCCAGGGTCTCTGAATTGAGGCCAGGAAACAACATACAATCTTCAGAAATAGAGACACTCCCTGTCGCACGCATCCCGGCTCTGGAATTACAATGATTGTGTGCCCTGCTTTCTGTAATTGAGCCTCTGTTTGTTTTCGAGAAATATATCTTCTACACGGTCATTAGTCTTACTTATTCAAATATCTATGTGTCATTTGTGTTGTAATTAAGAGTTCCTAGCAGCTCCCAACAATTCTTTTGATTACCAGCATTCCAAACATAATAAAAGAGTAATTCTCTTTTACAGTGTTGAGTCTGGGGAGGGAGAATCCTGTAATATATACAATTTTCACCCACACCATGGTGTTGAGCAATGTAATTTTCTGTGTATTCTCTTCTAAGAATATTTTCAATATTTCTGGATTGTCTCTGCTCTCAGGAACAGGATTGAAATCTCCACTTTGGTATTTATCTGGGACTGTGATAGCTCGGTCGTCTGCCACCAAACGCCAAGATAGGGGAATCTCATCATCCAGAGACCAGCTGCATGATGGGCAGTTAATAGATATATCAAACCTTGGGATATATGCTAAGCTGAAGAGATGATTGGCTGGTGATACACTGATTGATTAGCATGGGGAGAATGGGTTTCTTCTTGACAACCTAAGATTATGCTTCAGCTAAGCTCAAATTGCTTACACCTCTTCTATTGGGTTTAAAATTACAGTCCTGTCATCTAAAATCTCTCTTCAATGAAATTTTTTTTGCCATATATAAAAATTAAAGGGGGAAAGAGAGTAGGTGCAATGGATAAGAGTAAATGGGGCACCCCCATTGCATGCTGCTGCTGCTGGTTCCGCTGTGAAGTGTCAGTATGTAAATCCCCCGAGAAATGCTACACATTCCATAGACGACTGCTGAACATTACACACGAATGCCAGGGGGGGAAAGTCCTATATGTTTAAGTCAGTGAACACTGTATTTTCAGCTACATTAAGGTTCTATTTCACCTAGGAGAAACTGGGAATTCAAAGACACCCTTCATTAATCATCTGTACTGTCTAAGGCACACAGACAGCCTCATCTCTGGACTTTTTTTTGTTTTTTGTTTTTTAACTAACTGGCATACTTTGCAGGGGCAGGGCAAGAAAGGGCAAATTTATAGAGACCGGATTAGCTTTGCATTTGCAGCAACTCCATATGAGTAGTGAGTGATTCCTTTGATAGCAGTAAGGATGGATGCTAAAGGCAGTCACATGCACACATTGGAATATTGTAATGCTGTGCCTGTTTCTCATGCGTGTGGGAATTACATATGCTTTAAGACACAGCAGAATTAGATGAACAGAGGGACGCTGATGTTCTATCACACACAGATACACATGCACACATGTGCACATGTGCACTGATGCGCGCGCGCGCACACACACACGCACGCTACATGCAAGCACAATGCACACATACGATCAAGACTTTGCACAAAAGGGTGATACAAACAGCTTTACAAACATCTAGCACACTTCGTTTCCAATAAGCTTCGTTTCCGATGTCTCATTTAAAGACCGCATCTGATTGCACTCTGAATTTCTGACTGGAAGAAAACGGACCTTGCTTTTGCTCCTTCCCTCCCCTTAACACTCCCTCCCCCACCCCCCAAAAGAGAAGCCAGCGAGCTTTAATTCGACACATTGATGATCGCCCCTCCCCTGCCTGGGCACATGAGGATTTGGTGGCCGAGTCGCCCTGGATAAGTGGTTCATTGAGAATGTTAAAATCTGCAGTACTAGGCAGCCTGGGCTTCTTGGATGTTCCCCCCTTCCCTATCAGCCATCAGCGGTAGGGGATCAGCTGTGACAAAAATCCCCAGCTGAACCACCCACATACAACTCAGTGAGCAGACTTAAAACAAGGCCATTTATTGGCGACTGTTATGCAAACAAAGTGCCCAAGTCGTAGAAACAGATGTCAACTGAAGCATATGCTTACTGTAAACGGGAATTTGATTCTCTTTATAAAAATAGACATAAATGGGCCTTCGGAAAGTAGCCTGCCTCATGTTGTCTACCACTGCCTAACTTGATTCGGCCTAAAGCTTTTAAAAAAAAAGAGGAATAGACCTATATGCAAGGGCAAAAGAATGAAAGTTAAAAAAAATTAAATTGAAATAAATGATAACATGTTGGAGCAGTTCCCAGAAGCAATCTTACGGACTTTTTCTCTAAAAACACAAGACAGGAAGTTAAAAGCTACCTGCAGGTCACCCGTGGCATGTCGAGTTATCATTTCCTACCACTTACGGTGGACAGAAATGGTACATTCCTGCGGTAAGCTTGGGAGCCGATGCTTTCCCTCCTCTCCCTTCCTCGAGATCTCCCTTGCCTCTTCTCACATCTTGATGTCTTTTAAATGTCACTTATTTTACATGAGGCGGTTGGTAGGGACAGGAGTCAACAGCAATCAGAGCCATTATCCCCTGCAGAGAGTCCTGGTCTTAATGCATTGTGACACCTTTCCTTGCTGGCCACCGGTTTACCTTCCTGCTTCTTGGGGAGTGAAGCGGCATCGAGCGAAAATGACTGTGATGGGAACAGCGTGCGCATAACTGGGATTAAATTTACCTCTCAGCCTAAGTGAATTTCCCTCACATGTGACTAATCAAAACGAAAGCTCATGGACCCAGGCCGAGCTGGCCAGCACTTCCCCACCCCTGGGACCGGGGCTATTTTGTTTTATCTCTTTGTACAAGCTGGCGGAAGTTTAAAGTGAAGGGGATAATCCAGGGATGGTGTCTTCGTGAAATAGCATCCTCACATGAAGAGGCTTTTAACCGTCTGCCGCTGTCCTCAAAAAAAAAAAAAAAAAAAAAAAAAGCGATCGCGAAGAAGGAAGAATAAAAGTGTGACAATCTCATTTTGCTGAGCACCCTCCCATGAAAAGGGAGACTAACAGCCATGCCTGCCGTCCCTAGTAGTGACCTTACATAATCCATTATCCACAGAACACTTAAAAGTCAGGTTTACATACACGGCAGGGGGCGGGGTTGAAGGGATGAAACAGCTATCACAATCATTTTCACTTTAGTGACTCTGCCCTCCATTGGAAGCCGGTCGCTTGATAGCCCGACCTATCCAGCCAGTGTCACGGTGCGTGCAAGAGGAAACTCGATTGATTGGAAAATGCCCGGTGCAGACAGGATGGCACCCTAGGACTTAAGATGTCGGCCAGGGCTCAGGGTGGTGGTGTGCCGGCTTTGTGTGAACTTTCTCCGACTTGAACCTGAGAAAAAGAACAGTCGAACACTGAGTCCTTCAAATTTTTAGAAGGGCTTGACGCGCCTTCAAAAGTGTGTTTTACTAACCACTTAGCGGAGATCAGTAGGTGCCAGGAGAAGGGCAGGCAGAGCAATTATCGTCTTGCACAGTCAGCCTGATGCTTATTCACAGACAAGAGTGGCTTGCATTCTGCCACGGACCAACTGTGCATGCTGCTGATAATAGAGCGGAGGTGTTGCTAAATTGGTACTGAAATAACGCACCTCGTTTACTTCCAGCAACTTATTTGTGGGAGGCAATGAAGGCTGGAATATTTTCTCATGACTACAAGAATAGCCAGCTCATTGTTAACATTAAAATTAGTTTTCTGACATGGTACATGCCATGCATTTACTTCTCCTTAAATAGGAACTTCCATGCCTGGAGTAGACCGCTGATGGCCTTTCTTTTCCCTTGAGGATAATGCCTTCTTTCACTAATAAACCGTCTAGCGGTGGCTGGGGATCAAAGTGGCCATCACTTTATGACTCTTCACTCAGAACTTCAGAGGCTGCTGCCCTTGGTTTGGGCAGTGCACTATGCTTGAATTATTAGTATATTATTATTGCTCTGACTCAAAGAGTGACACCCAAGGCGGACGTGGCTGTGAATGTGGCAGTGGTCACATGGTCACTGTCTTGTAATGAATGCCAAAACCTTAAGCCACATTTATAAAACTTAACCTTCCTATTCCAGTTGTTGAGGCGGGGACAAAGAGAATAGCCAAGAAAAGGGTTATAATATTCTTTTTTAAAAAGAATTATTCATTTTATGTATATAAGTACATTGTAGCTGTCTTCAGACACATCAGAAGAGGGCATCTTATCAACCTACAGATGGTTGTGAGCCACCATGTGCTTGCTGGGAATTGAACTCAGAACCTCTGGAAGAACACTCAGTGCTCTTAACCTCTGAGCCCTCTCTCTAGCCCTATAATATTCTTTTTAAAGGTAGATTTATTTTTTTTTTAATTTGGGTTTGTGTGTTTGTGCCTACATGAGTTTACGTGCACCATCCGGGTTCAGGTACCCACACAGGCATGAGAGTATCTGGTCCCCTTGGAACTGGAGTTACAGGGAATTATGAGGAACTTGGTGTGGTTTCTGAGGACCAGAGCCTGGGCCTCTGCAGAGCAGTACATGTTCTTAGCTCTTGAGCCGTCGCTCCAGCCCCAGGAACAATTCCTCTGAATCCAGGTTCAACTTTCAGACTCTGTACCTTTGCCGTCAGCCCCTGGCCCCTACTCCATAAGTCAGCTTATAGGAAACCGGGATGACCGTTCAAACGGGCCAGGCGCATCAGAATCCCACAGAAGTGGACGGGGATTCTGTTAAGGTGCTGGCACCACACCACCTCAATCACACGCCTGTGTGTGCATTTCTGGGAACTTTCCACTAAACACAGAGAGCGAAGGATCAAAAACATCAAGTTGAAGGGGACAATGAAGAGGCAAGTGTTGTCGTTGGGGCCATGACAGCTACTTACGTGGGGAGAAAAGTGAGCAGGAGGATTCAGCACTTCTGAAACCCTGTGCAAAAATTCCAGAGGCTGCCACTTTCCAGATCACTGAGAGAGAGGCCAAGAAGGGATGGGAAGGTAGGCTAGCAAAAGGAAACGCCCAGAAGACATGAACGCAACTGTACACATAGTCTTAGCCAGAGAGGAAAACAAAACAAGGCACAAGGTATCAGCTAAGTTAGCTGTTGAGTGCTATCATATGCTTTGACCGAGTGAGCCCTGCTGCGGGAGAGAAAAGCCACACCAAAGCGCCCGGTCTTCACGTGACTGCACAGTTCAAGAACGAGGCAAGAGCAATGAATCCAACTCAAGTGTTTGGACAGATTGGCCACTCTGTAGCCATGCCTGAATTAGCTGGAAATTGGAGTGTAGTAACAAGAGTGGTCTTGCTGGCCACTGCTGAGAAAGCGGCCACGTGACCTGAGGCAGGCTCTGCGGCAAGCTCAGGGAGAGCCCAGTGATGATGAGGGCATCATGTGCACAGCTGAGCCTGGATGCCTAATACGAAACCCAATGCTGTCCCGGGTTTCCGAATGTCACAGGTGAGAAGACAGGGCAGAGCGTCCTCACAAGGCAATGTGATCCTTCTCCAAACCACTTAAAGACTGTTTGGGATTTGTGGCTGTTAATGGGTTTTCTGAGTCCCAGAAAACCAGCTGGGTAAAGAACAAAGCTAGCTTAGAATCTGTACTTGGAATGTCTAGCTTTGATGCCGCATGTGTGCTGGACAGCTCCCTGGAGTGAAGGTTGCTGCCAAGATCTAGCCTGCCCTTAGGACAAGAACGGAAGACAGTTTCTACCAGGTGTCTCTGTGGCTGACATCATACAGCTTTGCCTGTTTTCTGCTTCAACGGTAGTTTGGAAACGGGTAAAGCAGTGGTGCTCCCTACCAAGATCCTTTTGGGAATTCTAAGTTGAGTACAATCCTAAATTCAAATACAATCAGTGTCCTCTGATTAGCATTTAGGATCAAGAGCATTTAAGTAAAATGACAGTCAAATACAGTGGTTTGTTTCCTAAAGATGAAAAGAGTCTGAGATAAAATGAATCCTTATGAAGGGAAAAGGCTAATGCACTAGTAGAGGGGAGACAGGAATTAAGAAGAGAGAAGGAAGTTACCATTGACTTAGCATCTGCTAAAATGACCAGAACACCCTCTGTATTAGGCTCTCTCCTACAGACAAGGAGACTAAGCCCAGTGAGTCAGGAAAGGAGCTCGACACCTTCCCTCCTTCCCAGGACAGGCCGAACTTTGGACCAAGCCTGAGGTCTTTGATCTACCTGACCTCAGGGTCACTTACACTGGGTCAGCTAGGATGGAGATCCAAGAGAGGACTCAGAGAGCCATAAGTGACAGGCTTCATGACTTACTGAACTTGAGGCATAGAGAGTGGGTACAATGCAGAAAGTAAGGGTCCGCGTGATGCGTCAGGACAATGAGCCTGTTTGAGGATTGAGGGTACTTGAGGGGGATGCTCTGGTTGGATCTACTGGACATATTGAACAGTGTTCAGTTCTAAGGTTCTGCATAGGCTATAAATTTAAGAAACACCTATATGGATAATACTTACAGATCTGAGGCAGATACTCACAGACGAGGGAGGGGATGGTATGACTAGAGATGGAAGTTAGAAGATTGTATCCTGTCATCCCTGAAGCCAGTGTCACTATCTGTAGGATGGGAATATTTGATAGTTGGGGGGGACAAGATAATCTATGCATTCAATACAATAGTGTTCAGTCTTAAAGGACACAAGATGTATTTGACGCATGTACAACACGGATGAATGTCGAGAACAGTGTGCTAAGTGAAACAAGCTAGTCCTAGAAAGAGAGCCTATAAGACTCTCCTTCTGTGGGATTCCTAGACAGTCAGATCCATGCACACAGAAAGGGTGATGGCTCTCAGGGCTGGGTACAGGATAGAGAGTTGCTGATTAACAGGTACAGAACCTCAGGCTCTGAAGGCGACCAGTGCTGAAGGCTGTACAGTGATCTGAACAAAATTCATTAATGCGCACAAATGCCTTCTTCTGGTATGTGTACATACCACAGTTAAAATTAAGAGTTAAACAGCACAATTTTAAATGGCAGAAACTATGTTTATATCCTAGGATTGATGTGAGGAGAAAACATGCCAATGTTTGCAAACTCCGTAGCACCTGGTGTGGCATCTAGAGTAAGAACGGGTCCCGTACACTCATATATTTGAGCTTGGTCACCAGGGAGTGGAGCCGTTTAAACGGATTACAAGGGTTAGGAGGTGGGGCCTTGTTGGAGGAAGTGTGTCACTGTGAGGTTTCAGAAGCCCCCACCACCCCGTCTCTCTCTCCTCTCTCTGTCTCGCTGTCTGCCTGTCTCTCTGTCCCTGTCCCTGTCTTCGTTTCTCTCTCTGCCTGCTGCCAACAGATCAGTACTTCTCCAGCACCACACCCGCCTGTCTGCACCACCTGACTCCTCCCACGATGATAGGAACTAACGTCTGAAACGGCAATCACACTGTAAGACCGCCTTGGCTGTGGTGTCTCTTCCCACAACAGAACAGTGACAAAGACACTGGTAGATGCTTTGTCAATAAGAGGTCAATAAAATTGGGTTCTTCCTCTTACTGGAAAGGAAGAGAAGCAGAAGAGCAAGGGGTGAAAGTAACAAAAGAAGAAAACCAGAAACGTATTGTGGGTGTTATGAAAGATGTGTTTCCAGCAGAAAGCTAATCAACATGGCCAAGACTGAGCAGAAAGGAAAGGAATCTCTTAAGGATCCATGTATGCACA
The DNA here is from genome assembly GCF_011064425.1 of Rattus rattus. Classification (NCBI taxonomy): domain Eukaryota; kingdom Metazoa; phylum Chordata; class Mammalia; order Rodentia; family Muridae; genus Rattus; species Rattus rattus. The sequence goes on from NC_046160.1 coordinate 7,611,394, forward strand.
CTGGAGAAAAGACACCATTTCTCTATGTCAGAAAACTCTGGTAGAAAAATTAAACGGCACTTCCCTCTCACATGAACAAATTCAGTTCCAAATGGATCAAAACTGTCCATGCTAGACTTGAACCTCTGGCATTTCTAGAAGAAAAAGTATGGAGTAAACATCAGGGTATGGGCTCGGGGCTTTCGGAACAGGATTATGGTTGCCTAGGAAACACCCAACAACCAACAAGCAGTACTCCATGACACTGAAAAACTTTTGTATTTCAAAAGAAACGGCTAACCAACTGAAGAGGCAGCCTACCAAACTGGGGAGAGAAATCTCTGCTAGCTATATATCTAACAGAGGATTAGGATTCGTGTCTAGAACACACACACACACACACACACACACCTCAAAAAGTAGGTTTTTGACCTTGACAGAGAATTCTCAAAAGAGGAAATACAAGTGGCTAAGAAATATTTTTTCTTTTTTTTTTCGGAGCTGGGGACCGAACCCAGGGCCTCGCGCTTGCTAGGCAAGAGCTCTACCACTGAGCTAAATCCCCAACCCCAAGAAATATTTTTTAAAAGTGTGCACCATCTTTAGCTATCAGGGAGATGTAATTTATAATTTGGATATTTCACTGTATCTCTGCCAGAATGGCTAAGGTTAAGAAAACAAAAGACAACAAATGCTGGTGCGGGTGGGTGAAGGGAATGGAGTCCTCGTGCACTGTTGGAAGGAGTGCAAACTGGTCCAGCCATTACAGAAATCAGTGTGGCGGTTCCCCAGAAAACTAGAACTAGACCTGCCACCTGATGCAGCTACACCCTTCCTGGGGCTTACATCCCAAGGACTACAGAGACTTGTGCCCACCTCCATAGTTACTCCACTGACAGTATCTGGGACATAGAAACAGCCTGGTTGTCTGTCCACCGATGAACGGACAATGAAAATGTGGTATACACATTGCAATTTTATCTGACTGTAAAAGAAACAATTTGCAGGTAAATGAGTGGGGCTGAGGGACCTTATACTAAGTGAGGTTACCCAGACCCAGGAAGACAGCGTCACGTGTTCTCACTCACAGTGATTTAAGATTTGAGCCTTTATATTCGTGTATTTAACTTGGAGTTCCTGTAGAACCCAGGAAACTGGAAAGGATTCATACTAGTTTGCCTTTTATTTTTATTTGTTTACAAAACACCATGACCAAAAGCAACTTGGGAGGGAAGGGTTTATTCCCGCTTACAGCTTATAGTCTACCGGGCAGGGAAGTCAGGGCTGGAAGTCAAGGCAGGAAAGATGAAATCCAGAGACAATGGCCTGTTCTCTGCGCTTGCATTCAGCCTCCTACCTCTTCCTTCCTTCCTTCCTTCCTTCCTTCCTTCCTTCCTTCCTTCCTTCCTTGTTCCCCTCTAGCTTTTTGAGACAGGGTCTGTCTATGTAGCCTTGCTGTTTTGGACCTTGCTACGTTCAAGACTGACCTTGAACTCACAGATCCTCCTAACTCTGCCCCCAGATTTCAGAACAAAGGTGTGTGACACTACATCCAGCTCAGATACCTTTTCTTCTCCTCCCATGAGCACCTGCCCAGGGGTGGCCCTGTTCACAGTGGGCTCAGCTGTGTCCCACAGACTACAAACCATTGACATATGTGATGGAAAGCATTTTCTCAATGAGTTTCCTCTTCTTAGATGGCATGAGTTGGTGTCAACTTGACAAAAAAAAACTAAGCAGCACAGGGACCATTGGTGGAAGAAGCTTAGGGAAGTGAGTGCCAGCAGAATACTGGTGGTTTGAAGGGGGAAATTGCAGTAATGGGGGGGAGATTTTAAGTTGAGAGGGAGATGAGAAAGTGGGGGGGGAGATAGGAGGAGAGGATTTTAAGAAAGCCATATGGAAGCCTATTATTTTATAAACATACACACACACACACACACAGACACACACACACAGACACACACACACACAAACACACAGACACAGACACACACACACAGACACACACAGACACAGACACACACACAGACACACACACACAGACACACACACAGACACACACACACAGACACACACACACACACACACACAGACACACACACACACAGACACACACAGACACAGACATACACACAGACACACACAGAAACAGACAGACACACACACACACACACACAAACACACACAGACACACACAGACACACACACACACACACACACACACACACACACACACCCCATATAGGCGATGTCACTCTTAGAAGTCCTGTGATATCGAATAAAAATCCCAGTACTGGATATGGAATACCCCACTTTGAGTTTTTGGTCAGAAGTGTCCTGGAGTCCCCCCAAACAGTATAGGCTGCTGACATTGCTCTCGGATATACATCAGAAGTTGATGGGAAGACACTATTGTTGAAGACATACACTTTGGACGGAGGACATGAGGAATCAAGTTGCTACTGACTGGAAAGCATCCTCCCTTCTGGCTATAGTACTGGAAGGTATTGTGTAGGCTGCTAGGAGAAAAGTCAACAGTTTTACCCAGTTGCAAGCCCTGGGAACTAGGTAATGGCCAGCATCAAGATACGCCCTTGGGTGGAACAGTGGCAACGTGATGGGTAGGTAACCAGTTCTTTCTGGTTGGATTTAAGGTGGGCTCCACAGGGGAAGCAGATGCTCAGTGCTATAAGTCTGGCCAAGAACCCATGATTGGGGAATTCACAGGTTCTGCGGTGTGAACCTGTGTTGTCAACTGGACATAGTAAACTGCTCTCTGAATTAGTGTCTCTAACCCAGAGGCTAGTGCAACTTTTAGAACTCACTGAGAAGTTTCTCTGTGGAGTGGGCAGCGGTTAATGTAGAAGTCCACAGCTGGCCAAAGTGGAGAGAGTAAGTGTCTGTGGTGTGTTCAGCACAATGGAACACGCATGAAACATTCCTTCCCTTCAAAGCTCAGGGGCCGCCGAGGAAGAGGGAGAATATGGTACAAACTGAGGTCAGAGAGGTCAGAGTGAAGAGCATCTTCTGGACCTGACAGGGCCACAGCAATCAGGAACTCACAAGAACAAGACAACGTTCAGGTCTCCACCTCTAGCTGGGGAGCCATTGCAGGTCATGGTTTCTGAGAGGAGAGACTGTCTTCTTTAAAAGTGTGACCCCCTAGTAAATGGGCCATGCCCATGAGTATATGGACAGTGCAGATTGGATTGGATGGAGGACAGAAAGTTGGGGAGACTGGGGAATTAGAGGGAACACTGGGAGTGGCTATGGAAAAATACACTGCATGCTTACCAAAGGTTTAGAAAAGACCATGTTCTGTTTACCAAGAATGTAGGCTTAGGGGCTGGAGCGATAGATGGTCCAGAAGGTAAGAGCATTCCCTGATCTCTTAAAGGACCTTAGTTCAGTTCTCAATTCTAACGTTAAGTGGCTCACAGAGGCTCCAGTTCCAGGGGAATCCGATACCCTCTTTTGGCCTCTGAGAACATTGTGGATGCATGACATACAGTTAGGTACTTTTCACGCATACACCTAAATAAGGACAGAAAAGAAATCTTTTAGCCAGGTGCACACCTTTAATCCCAGCACTCAGGAGGCAGAGGCAGGTGGATCTTTTCAAGTTCCAGGACAGCCAGGGCTACAGAGGGAAACCCTATCTTGAAAAACAAACAAACAAACAAACAAACAAACAAACAAACAAACCTTTTAAACAAGACTCTGTGTATGCCCATATACTCATAGGCATGTGTGTATATAATGCCATACAGTAATTTTTAAATTATGAGAACTGTGCATCTATCATCTACCTATCTACTATCTAACATCTACCTACTATCCATGTATCGGTCTGTCTATCTAATTACTGGAAACTTATGACAGAATGTTGGACCCAATATACGAGTTTAGGGCATGGGTTCTCAACCGGTGGGTCACGACCCCTTGACAAACCATCTCCAACAATATTTATGTTGCAATTCGTAACAGTATCCAAATTACGGTTATGAGGTAGCAATGAAAATAATGTTATGTTGGGCGGGCGTCACCACAGCAAGAGGAGCTGTAGTAAAGGTCGCAGCACTAGGGAGGCTGAGAACACGGGTTGAAGGAGTAAGTACTGAGCCAACACACAATGGGAGTGAAGACTGCACACTTGGTTCCTAAGAGGGTCAGAAACGGGGAAGAGAAAGAGTAGGGATTAAGGAAACATGGGGTTGGGGGTGGGGGGCTCACACTAGCATCTGCTGGCTTTTTCTGTCTTTAAGGTGGCAAATCTTAATCAAGTTTGTAAACAGCAGAGAGACTGCTAGAGAGGGAGGGGCGAAGGGTCCCCCAGACAGAACAGAGGGGGTTCAGTGTAGGGAGGAGGGGGACACTCTCGTATGGGAGAGGAGTGGGGAAGACGGATGGTCCAGTTCTCATTTTTCTGTTTTCCTTTCTTCCTGTCCCCCTCCCCCGCCCCGCCCCCATTCCCCTTGTGGGGAAGAAATCATTACAAGCCAAGAATGAGAGGCTATTAGCGGGGCAGAGAGACAACAAAGCTGTATAATCAACTCTTAATTATCAGCATTTTGGTTTATCAGCTTCACATCTTGCTTTCAAGCAAGTTAGCCCTCACTCGGCTTAATTACTTGCTTTGTTAGCGTCTCAAACTCAAACGCAATATAACTTTGTATGTGGCCTGCAGCCCAGCGGGGTGACATTCTGACACCTGAGTACTTAACCACTTCTCTGGTTGGGAAGGATTTACCCTAAGACACTTTGGCTGAGCGTGGAGGCTTCACAGCAGGCTGGGAGACAAGTGGTTAGGTTCTCCAGGTGTTGCTGAATGGCTCTCTATTGTGAAGCATAGGTGCTTTGTTCACAGTGACGCCTCAGATCATATATGTGTGTGTGTCGGACAAACGCACGCGCGCACACACATGCATACACACATGCACACACGCACGCACGCACACACACACACACTCACACACACACACACACACGCACACACATCCCTTGTGTTCTGTCCCTTATTCAACTAACAGTACCTGAACCCCAGCTACGTGCCCGAGATTGTGCCCTAGTGTCTGAATGCTGAGATGGTCCCAGAAGTCAAGATTTGGGGAGACAGGAAGTGGATTCTGGTTCTACAAAGAAGGCAGTTTGCAGGTCTTAAAGCGAAGAGCCGAGTGTAATTCATGATGGGCTGGGATCCGTCTTTGGTGGTCAACTTTCCCCTCTTTGACAGCCCAAATAATAATTCACTGTAATCTGCTACATCTCCATCCAGCAGAGCGGAGCACGGATCCCGCTGGCGGATCCAGTGAGGAGGCTCTGCCAGACAAGGTGTGATTCTGTGGGGGTTTCCATTTCTGGGACGAGCACGTGCTTTCTTATACTTCAGGATTGCCGGAGGCTCTGGTGCATGAGAATCGGCACACAGGAAGGAAGCGTTTCCTGTGTTGTAAGGGATTTGCTGGGAAGCTCAGTTGTATTGCTCATCTGGTATAATGGGAAGACCCTGGAGCCAACCAGGCTCTGACTGGACCCTCGGCAACCCAGGGCTGTGGGACCCCAAAAGCTGTTCAGGACCCTTTGTTTCTACCCGGAACATGACGTTACCGTCCTCTCTTCCAGTGGAACCCAAACTCCCATTTTCTGTCAACTGCAGCTCGGTCTTGGCCGCTTTCCAATGGCCTTCCTCCCTCCTTTGCTCTCTAGTCTCTGCCCTTCTTCTTCTTCCTCTTCTCCTGTATTCTCGTGTCACCTCCTTCATTTATCTGTGCTTCTAAAGAAGAGATTGTATTACCAACAGAAGACTGCTTTTTCCTCCCGCTCAGCAAACCAGCCAATCAGGGCTGTGCTTCGGCTTTGGGGGTTTTACGTGTATGAATATATAAACTTCATTTAATTATTGTGAATATGTGTGTGGCGTGTGTACATGTTCGGGGGCTGGGGGAGGTGCATATATGCGTACAGGTGCCCACCCTTGTGTGTTTGTATGGAGCCCAAGGTTGATGTCTGGTATTTCCCTCAGTTGTTCTACACTCTAGTGTTTAGCACAGGGTCTCTGAGCTCACTGATCTGCTAGGCTGGATGGGGGCACTGTCTCAGAGCTGGCATTAGCTGTGCACAGCCATACCTGGCTTGGATGTTTTGGATGTGAACTCAGGCCCTCAGCTTGCTTTGCTAACCGAGACATCTCTCCAGCTCCTTCTGTTTAACTAACCACTGTCCCGGCTCTTTCTTTGACCACAATGGAAATTTTCAACATCTAAAAAAAAAAAAAAAAGACCACGTCGTGTATATATATGGAAGTACTCTGAAATCTGTCACGTATACAATTGATTGAGATCATTACTCCTCGTTTCAGAACTATTCCAGGGTCTAAAGTTGTTCTAGGAGAAAATTACACATAACCAAGGCATTGATTTATTTTGATTAGTGGTTATGAAATATCTATTTACAAGAACTGTTACTAAAAGAAGGTGGTTGTGGGGTGGGGGGCGCCACAAATAGAATCCATCTAGCACTCCAACTATACAAGAAGGCCATTACTAGCGAGTTGTGGTAGTCCTCAGTGTTTCACGGTGGTTGCCATTACCACAACTCAGATAAAGCTGTAACTGTACCGTGTCTGCTAACCCAGAACTTAGTTCATGGCCCGGCCAGTAAAGCTTCCCTGTGTTTGACACCGCCAAGCCCGGTCTCCCGCCATGTCATGGTGGTCCCTTCAAATGACAAACTCTACTCATGTTGAAAGACACTAAATTAGAGAAGGTCCCTAAACTCAGCCAAAGCAGGGAAGTGTGTTAATGGGCCAATTGCTTGCCTAATTCTACAAAAAGAGACTCAAGAGGGGTCCAGTGACTACTGGGCCAAGAGCAAACAGGAAGAGAAAAGAAAAAAAAAAACTGGACTCTATAAAAATTGACTGTGCTGGCCACAGAAAGGGGAAGCGCGGCCTTTCAAAATCAAAAGTATACACCATGCTTGGGGGCGGCACTGAGGTGGGCAGGCTGCTCCGAGTGCTCAGTCGTCCCAGGGAGTGCGGATTGCCGCCAGTCAGCAGACCTCCTCTCTAGCCTGCAAGCAGCTATCTCGCCATTATACATCCAAAGAGTAATCAGGGTGAAAAGGACAGTCAGTGTGAGAGGAAATAATTGCAGCTTAAACTACCCTCGCTCATTAAGAAGCAAGACGATGTAGGGAGCGTGGGGGTGGGGAGGGTCAGGGAGAATGGTATTGAGTTCCCATCATCCTGTCAGGGCAGGTCAAGTTTTAGCTCTAGCAATTTTGGCATGATTTTCTATAATCACATTATGGTTAAAAGTATATTAATCATAGTAACTACCACCATCCTATGGTGAGAGTAGTATTTGCAGACGGGCAGGGACGGAGTCTGAAGTCTGTCCCTAGGTCTGCCTCTGCCTGTCTGGTGTCTGGAGGCAGCTGCCTTTTCTTTCTTTTTTTTTTTTCATCATGGTAAAAGTGATTGAGAATCAGTAACAAAATTCTGAGAATAAGAATGCAGTCCCTTTGGTGGAAAACAAAAGCAAATACGTGATAGGAAGGGAAGGGAGAGGAGGAAGTGAGTAGGACTTGAGACTTAGAAAGATCACACCAGCTGACAGGGGTTCACAGGCCTGAGGAGAGAGAGATCAGGTAAGCGTGGGCCCATCCGTGCTTCTCGGTTTTGCTCTCAGGGGACACTGGGCACTATCTGGGGACATCTTGGTTGACCCCACTGGGCAGGGAGCAGAGTACTGCTGGCTTGGTTAGCAGAGGCCACCTACAAGTCAACAGTCTCACCTCTGGAAAGCTGGGCTCTGATTTAAATGTGTTAATTTAATTTTACACTTATGCCGATTACTCTCCTAAGTCTTTATTATTAAGATGTCTGAGACTGCACCATAGACTACATGGGTACCCACAAACAGGGCACTAACTGAGGTCAGGAAATTACTGGTTTTAAGTGCAAATCTGGAAGGATTAAAAATGGTAGAATTTTTGGTGCTGGAGCAGAAGACGAGTTTGGTTCATGATTTAAAATTGTGTCAAAATAAATTCATCACATAATAAACTATCAAGGAGACTGTAGAGTCGTTAATCGATAATACCGTGACGAGCTTCATGCTAGCTGTAGGCAGAAGACAGGGCTTATTGATATTGCAAGCACCTTAGGATTACAGCCGGCCTTGGGAGGATGGTGAAGGCCGGATCCAGGTGACCCAGACCTAGCAGAGATGGGCAAGGGAGCCAGGCTAGTCTTAGGCATTAGAGTATAATCTCTGAAGAGACTTCCGACGGGGACAGTGGGGGGAGCAGAAACGCTGAGGCAATTTCTGAAAGCATGGCTCCTGGGAACCTACTTAAATCGCAAATGACCAGGGTTCTGCCCCAGACCCAGGAAATCTGAAGCTCTGGAGGCGAATGGTAGCAGTCAGTGTTCACACGAGCATTCGAGAAGCACATAAAAACTACTTTTGTGAGTCAAATTTTCTCGTACTTCAACTTAGTAGCTAAACATTAGAAGTATCTGCGCTTTATCCAAAAGGACAGGCTGAGAGATCGGACAGCTGGAACACTGACCAGGGCCTAGCATCCCATATACACGAGGGATTCTTAAGTCGGTGAGGAAAAGACAATTAACCCACGAGCAAAATGGGCCAAAACTATGAGTGTGCAGGCATTTCGCAAACATGACGAGGAAAGCCTATACTTATTGAAAAGCAAATGGAGAAATACAGATTAAAACTTCGAGATGCCATTACCTAAGTACAGTGCTAACAAAAATTAGAACTCACTGCCAAGTTTGGGAAGACATAGGGGAACAGAGAAACCTCCGCCAGGCGTCCATACCAGTATAACTTCATAGCAGTCTAGCAAACTGTGCCTAGTAAAGTCAACCCAATAATTCCAGCCCTGCTCATCTAACCTACGGACATGCTTGCAGCGGGTGTGAAAGTATCCATAAGAACTCCACTGGGAGGAGCAGACTGGTCAGAAGTAACACGAGCATCCATCATAGCAGAACGGGAAGGTAGATCACAGTAGGCCACTGCAGAGTAGCGAGAGCCGATGGGCCACACACAACATGGGGATTTTATTAATCTAAAGGTGGGTGACTAAAGAAGTCAGTAGGAAAGTATGTAATATCCTTCCAGACGCCGAGGAGGCAGCCCAGTAGGTAATTGTACTGCTGAGCAAGCTAGAGGATATGGGCTCGTATCCTCAGAACCCACGTAAAAGGCCTGGGATGGCCACCTGTACCTATAAGCCCAACATTTAGGGGAGAGAAGCAGGCAGATCCCAAATTGCAGTTCAAATCCTTGATTAATTCATTAACTCACCCAACAAACCGTGTGTGTATGTACGTGTGTGACACAACAGAGAGAGAGAGAGAGAGAGAGAGAGAGAGAGAGAGAGAGAGAGAGAGTGTATTTGGTAGCACCAAGAAGGTCAGAGGATGCTATATCTTTTGCCTTCAAGATGTTTTATGGGGCATATAAGAAATATAACTTTGGGTTTACATTGCAATGAAGACAGGGACAGTAAAAGACATTTGTCTCAAAAGTCAAGGAGCTCAGAAGTAAGCAGGCTGCCACTGTCTGTCAATAACTCATGTCAAAAGAAAGCTCCTGAACCTGGAACAGTAGCCCTACTGTACGGCCTCGACACACTCTTCCTGCCTGGCCCCGGAACTCCCGCCTACTGAGTCTGCCTTATACTCACTCTGGCTTGAGCAGTCTTAGCCATGGCTCCACATTAAAAGGTCACTACTGGTTGTCAGTACTTCCCAGAGGGCACTTGGTAAGGCTGTTCTCTAGCCAGTTCTGGGGACTACTGTCCTTCGCTCTTGGAAATGTCCACTAGGAATTCAAGGTATGTCCGCATGTTGTCCATTCTTAAGACCCCTCTTCCACTGAGGGGGCACTTTTGTTTGAATGCCAATAATACTGTGTTTCTCTCATTGTCTATGTTAGTCTATGTCTTTATCCCTTTGGCTAAATTATCAGTGCCTTATGGTCATAATGATATCTACACTACCTTCATATATATATATGAATAAACTAATGAAATGAAAATCCAGTCAGTAGCAACACATGTTTATTACGTACGCATCTACACAGCACCCGTTGGTTCAGACCAGAGCGGCTGTGACATTGCTATATTTGTGAATGACCTATGAGCCCAGCAAAGCGAGGTGCTTATTTGCTGTTTCGTTGAACCCTCTCCACACACTTAGAAACTGAAGTATTATGAGCCTCATTTTACACAACCCAGAACATTGGTCCTAAAGAACTTATATAATCCATCCACGTCACATGGCAGCTAAACCTATACTCAGAATTATGTATAACTTCGGAATCCAACAGATTTCTACTTTTAGTAAGCAGGTCGTCATGAAATAAGTGAAAGGTAGTTGTTTAATAGAAATAAAGTACCATACGGGCTGAGGGGCTGGAGAGAGTGAAGCCCAAGGCTCCGGTGTAGTAATGGCCCACCATGGCTCCTCTAGTCACCCTCCTTACCCTGACCCTCCCTCCTCACTCCTTAGCTCTCTTGCTTATTTTTCCCTTGGAGTTGTCACCATAAAACTGTCTCTAAAGTTTGTCTCCTTGACTAACTGTCTTTTCCACTAGGACGTAAGTTTGTCCGTTTGCTCTAGGCTCTACCTTAAGAAGAATGTCTTCACACAGAATACGCCTGAGCCACACTTACACCAGTGTAAAGAAAGAACAGGAAGGAGACACAGCTTGAAGAATTGACTGTCGGTGTCTATGACAGTGTGATGGTCAATCTTCATCAACAGCTGGACTTAGAGTCACCTAGGAGACACACTTCTGAGTGCACCTGTGACTGTTACTCAACAGGCTTAAGGGAGGACAGAAGACCCTCTAGATGTGAGAAGCATCATCCCAGGGCCTGGGATCTTGCACTGAACAAAAAGGAAAAAGTTGAAAGTGAGCTGAGCATTCCCCAGCGCTCACCTCTTTCTGCTTCCTGACCGTGGACACCTCGTGCTCCCCGCCATGGTGTGTACATGTATAGAATCATACCTGTGTAACTAATTAATCCATGTGTCTATCTGCAGAATGATAAGCCATAGATAAGGGTTTTGAGTTGTTCTTGAGACATTTTTGTACATTGAAAGTTACTTTCCTATCCAAGAGAATTAGTGTTCCCCAGGAATGAGAACCCTGAGCGGTTATCTAATATCAAGTGCCCAGCTCTAGAAATATATACAGGCAGGCAACACGGAACAGACTCAGCATCTTGTATTTCTCAGTTTATTCATTTGCATGCATATGAAAATGATGCTTAAAGAAGAGTATGTGCATCTGGGAGGGGTGTGGGGGCAGACATGGGAATCGTAGGAAAGCCTAGATGGGGAAATTGGGTAATTATGTTTGAATTAAACTTAAAAAAAAAAACCTCTCTCTTTCAAATTCCTTCAAACTTGAAGGGACTGAAGTTTTTTCTAAGTTCTACTTTGTTTTGAGACATATACTCACTATGTAACCAAGGCTGGAATTGTATTCCTCCTGTCTTGACTCACAAGCGCACAATGATAGGTTTCTGCCACCTTATTCATAGGATTGAGTATTTAATGCTAGTGTTCTTTTCCAGTGGAAGCAAAGCCAAGTATACCATAACGGAAGTCTGTATGACTAAGCTGCAGTTACCGTAAGTAGTAAGTACAGTGCACAGTCATGTCACATAACTGCCAAGGGAGCCATCAGTCCCATGACAGACTGTAGAGACCAGGCGCTGGTGCGTCCATGTTCCTCTGTACGGATCATTCAGCATCTGAAGCAAGCTGGCTTTTCCTGGGTATCACACTTTCAAACTCTTCAGGTTAAAGACTAGAAGATATAAGAGTGAACCAGTGTGTATGTGTGTGTGTGTGTGTGTGTGTGTGTGTGTGCGCACGCACCTTTGAGCCTCACAAGTACAATAGTGTAGAAAACAGTATTGCTTTGGGTTTCAAGTCAAATTGGAGAAAAAAAACCTTCTCCAATAATCAGAGCTCTCTGAAGCCGAAAGAGTCTGCCTCAGAAACTATCCAATTCCAATGGAAGCGTTCAAGCACACAGGAGAGGGCAGGGGGCAGATGGGCTAGAGAAGTGCTTTCTAACTGTATAAGCTATACCACTTGATCTCTGAAAACTCTTAGCAAACGATAAAGAGAAAGGTATACATGTGAATATGTGTGTATGCATACACACACACAGACACACACACACAGACACACACACACAGACACACACACACAGACACACACACACAGACACACAGACACACACACACACACACACACACACACACACGCATGCAAGCTACCTTTTAGGGGAAGGCGCAATCTAGTCCACCAGGGTATGATGGCACAGTGTAAAGAAGATTCGAGGAGCAGAGTGGCGTATTGCTATTCTCACAAGTGTCATTGGCACCTCCTTAGATTACCATCCCCCCTCTGAAAACCTAAACACGGGACATTCCTCATAAGCAAAACTAGCTACTTCTTACCCCTCAGTACTTCAACATATCCTAAATCCAATTTTAATGCACTATTGGGCTAGTTGTGCACTGGAAGCCTCCATTTTCTTCCCTTTAAATGTTTGAGAATTTGAGATTGTTCTTTCACAGAAAAAAGAAAAAGAAATACTCTTTTTAAATACTTATTCTCTGTCTCTTTCTCGTGTGTATCTCTCTCTTCCTCTCTCTCTCTCTCTCTCTCTCTGTATCTGTGTGTATGTGTGTATGTGTGTGTGTGTGTGTGTGTATGTGTGTGGTGTGTGTGTGTGTGTGGTGTGTTTGCATGTAAATGCAGGTGCCCATGCAGGCCAGAAGAGGGCATTGGAGACATTGGATCCCCTGAAGCTGGAGTCAGAGGAAGCTGTGCCACCTGACACGGGTGGCAAGCAGACCTCGGTCCTCTGCAAGAGCAGCGAGTATGTACTTGAACGAGCCGAGTACCCGACGGTCCATCGCACGGGTCTCCTTAGCATGACCTCATAGAACACTAAGCTCAGAGACGACTCCGCCATTGTCGTCGTTCCTTAAATAAAGAAGAGTAAAGTGTGTTCTACCTGTCGCTCACACAGGATGACAGGGAGCTGTTTGCTCTCCTTCACCATTGACTAACGGATGCTGCAGCAAGTGACACAGGCAAATAACAACAACTTACTAAAGCGAGCCTTTCCCTTACGATGGGAAGGCTCTAATAAAGATACATGCTGCATAAAATGATCAACTCTTTTCAAGCACACAGACAAATGCTAAAAACATGGCACTGATTTCACATATCCCTAGTGGCTTTTAAAATACATTGGACAGGTCATTAAAGAAAAAACATCTACTGTGTACATGATTTGACTTTGACTTTGAGAAAGGTCGAGAACAGTTTTAGAAAACGGTAGGTCGCTGAAGTCACTAAAAATTTCAATGTGGGTAAAATACTATTTCTATTTCTTATGTTGCTATTTTTGTTGACTATGTCCTATAATACTAATTCTTTTTTATTTTGTTTAGTTGTTTGCTTGGTTTTCCAAGACAGGGTTTCTCCGTGCATCCATGTCTTGGAACTCTGCAGACCAGGCTGGCCTTGAACTCACAGAAATCTGCCTGCCTCTGCCCACACCCTCCCCCACAGTGCTGTGATTAAAGGTGTGTGCTGCTATTGCCCAGCCAGCAATACTGAAAGTAAAGTCCCTGGACACCACCAAGGCCCTTTCATGAGGTCTACAGAAGCTGATGACACCAACAGTATCACCACCACCACCACCACCACCACCACCACCACCACCACCACCACCACCATCATCATCATCATCAGTCATTTCTGTCTCACTTTCTCACAAGACTCTACTCCCTGCATGCAGAAGCAGCTATGAGACTCTGGTTATCTTCCTTTAATAGACATTAAATTGCCTCACAAAAAACAATACCGTCTCTCCCACTGAAATGAGTTATCGCTGTTGTGTGGAAATCGGTGTATACCCTGGGCATAACCACAGGAATTCTTAGCTCCAGGTTAACTGCTGGAGTGATGAAGAAGTGGGGCTAGCCTCCTGTGTGTCCGTCAGTAGCGGAGTGGATAAAGAAAACGTTACCCAACTAGACGATGTGCAGAGAGTGAGAGAGTTTGGAACACTTAATCCTAAATGGGACGTCTGCACCAAATCCTTCCTCTCGGGACTCGGGGAGCGAAAGTCAGAATGGATGGAAGACACCAAGGAAACCAAGGCTTCCACACACAGCTGGGCGTAGGAGCTCACAGACGTGGTGGCAGTGTGCACGGAGCCTGCACAGGGTCAAGCCTGACGGGGCCCGCAGAGGGGGGGTGACCATGAGCCCTGACACCTAACCAAGAGCTATTTCCAACTGACAATAGCTTGCAAAAGAAAAGTTATTCTTCCCTACTGGAGGCTCACTGGACATATTAGCCCCACTTAAGGGTAGGCCTCCAACAGTCGATGCCAAGAGAAAATAAACTCAGTAGTGTTTTGTGGACGTTTTGTCTCAGATCACCTTGTTTGGGCATTTTTTTTAAAACTGATCTTTTTTTAAATATTATGTCTTCCACTTTAGTATAAAAGAAAAAAAGAACAACAAAGGAAATGTGGTATAAACACACACAGCCGAATTTATTCAGCCACAGAGAAATGTGAACTACTGATATGTGCAGGAGATGGTGTGACTGCAAAGCATGTTAAATGAAACAAGGCGCATCCAGGAACACAAACATGTGCTCTTTCATATACAGATCCTAGACGTGTATGTGCACTGTATGTGTGTGTGTGTGTGTGTGTGAGCATGTATATGTGTGTATGAGCATGTGTATGCATGTGTGTGAGCATGTATATACATGTGCATGTGTGAGCATGTGTATGTATAGGTATGTATATATATGTGAGTGAGCGTATGTATGTGTGAACATATGTATGTGTGTGTGAGCATATATATGCATGTGTGTGAGCATGTGTGTGTGCATGTATATACATGTGCATGTGTGAGCATGTGTGTGTGCATGTATATACACGTGCATGTGTGAGCATGTGTATGTATGAGCATGTGTATGTATGTGTGTGTGTGCATGCGCATGTGCGTGCACACAATCATGGCATGACACAGGAAGAAGGGCCTTTAGGAGGAGGGGAAGGGAGGGTAAAATCTCAAGAATCACTATTTAATAATAGTGATTATAATGCAATAATTAATATTAAGTAACAGTAACGCGTGTTTTCTTCAGATTTTTTTTGCTGGAAGGTAGAGCTCCTTTACACTGAGCTAACGTTGTAAGTGGGTATTTGAGTAAAATAGCGTCTTGTTCCTGTTTTCCCAAGAGCGTGGTGACGCAGTAAAGATCCAGTGAGAGACTGAGAGGGAAAAGGAGCCTCGGCGCCTACAGAACTAAGTACTGTAAAGTACCTGGAAGAAGTCTCCTTCCTCCCCTCTTATTTAGTTTCCATCAAGGTTCACAATGAGGCGAAATGACTTCGTGTTGAGCCACAGGAACAAGCGAGGCCCACAGCTACACCACAGGATGAAACCCCGAACTGAGTGGTTGGCAAAATGGAGGGAGGAGTTGGCCCGTGAAGCCCCATTAGAGGCGAGCTGCAGGGTAAAGGCCCCGTACTTAGCTCCACTTTTGCTAGCAGTAAGACTGAAGAAAAGCGTGGCTTGATTCAACTGGCTCCCACGGTCTGAGAGGGAGCAGACCAGCATAATCCTCCTGGGGTAGTGAACGCTGAAGACCATCAGTCATGAGACTCTTTTCACTGAGCGCGAGGAGAGGAGGAAAAGCCCGCAGTAACCTTGCGGGAGGAATTTCACGCGTTGTTTTATTTCATAATTGAGGAAACAGAGTCTATCGGAGGGCAAATAGATTGCTCAAGGTCAAACGGCTAGCTTTAAGTATCAAAGCCAAGACGGGAATTAAAGTCTGTCTGATTCAGAAGTGCGTGTCTCAACCACTTTGCTAATTCTGCCAAGGTCTTCACATTAAATGACATTAAAAAAAAAAAATCTCTGGAAGGTCAGCGAGCGACTGTGCAAGGCGCTGTCCCCAGCACATAGCTATGGTTACCTGCTCTGCCACACAGAGGCTCTCCCTCCAGCGAGGCATTAACAAAGGAAAGAGACTCATGATAAATAATATGCACCATATGAATGTGTAAGAACCCAAGTGAGACAACTTTAGAGGACATGAAGACAGACACTTGCCCCTCTAGAAGAATCACCAGGACACAGTGATGACGGCTACAAAATGAACATTGCTTTCAGCCGAAAGGCTCAGGTGGTGATACCGTCAGTGGACGAGGTTTTCTGGAAGAGCAAAGTAGCCATATTCCAGAGCTAGAGAGACAGCTCAGTGTTTAAGAGCACTGGCTGCTCTTCCTGAGGACCCAGGTTCAATTCCCAGCATTCAGATGGGGCTCACGACTATCTGTAACGCCAGTTCCCGGGGAACCTGACACCCTCTGCTGGCCTGTGTTGGCACTGCACCCGTAGTGTCCTGACATACAGGAACACAATCTTCAAAAGCATTTTTATGTTTTTGGAAAACTCCACAGAGTGTAACTATGAAAAATAATTTGAAAGGAGAGATAGCATTATTTTATGTAGAGTAGTATGGGGGAGAATGCAACATTTATATGAGCTTTAAAGCTAAAATCTAAGGTCTTAAAAAGATGTTGAGTGTGTTTTATACTATTTTGGACTCTGATTTTAAGAAATGGGGTCTTTCTTTGGTTAATGGAAGTGCTTGAAAAACCTATGATCAGTTAGTCTATGTTACAGAAATATATCTTTATCCTACAACTCTGCAGAGCAGAAAGCATATAGCTGGCAAAGACATAGTTTATAATGGAGTCACCTTGCTTCCCTGTTTGCGTGAAGTGGCGTGACCTCCTTTCAGAAACCAACCCTTGGCGCCTGCAGTCAGGTACAAGACTCATTCAGAGGGAAGTTCTGTTTGCATCTATTCGTGAGCTGAAGGACTTAGTTTCATTCCAAACGTACGCACCAAAACATGGGCGGCATGACCTTGGCTAGAAATATCTTGACGATACAGGTAAACAAACCTCTAATCTGCCACAGTCTCTTATGGGCAGAAGAATCCCTTTGTTCTCAACTTCAAAATCATGATATTCATGAGCCGATTCAATTTTACTATCTTTAAAGCTCTCTACAAACGAGTCGGGTCAGACGTACAGGTCACTATTCTGTGTGCGTGTGCTTCAGTCATTTGTTAAATGTAAATATATGAAGCGAACTAATACCTTCGACAACTGGCTGTTCTCAGTTCTTTTACATACCAGAAACTTCAGAAATGTAGATGCCTTTATGAATTTTCTTCTAAACTTTTACTTGCCGGTTCATCACCTCCTCAGGGCTTTCAGAGGCTCCTCACACACGATGGGCTGGGGCAGGGCTGGGGGCTAATACACTAGGACAGACTAGCCTCAGATAAACATTAGAATCATACCTGAAAGAGTTATGTGCCTGTTGGGCACATTGCAGGGGCCATCTGTGTCCCTGTCAGAAACCAGCCATTAGCACTGTGTGCTTTGTGAAAACGACTGGCCAAAAGGTGTCACATGCCTCTCCGGAAGACAGAGCTCTGGCACCGGAGAGGATGCTCACCATGCTGCTTGCTGGGACAGAGAATAATTATCTCACTTGAATCTAAGTGTGCTCTATCAACTAAAATAAGTGTTTCTACCAGAAGTTCATCTCTGCCCACCTGAATTCTTAATATAGTTTTCTTCATAGATCTCTTTATTAGATTCACTCACTTTGCTTTACGTGTGTTTTGCGTACACATATGTATGCATGTGTACCACCTCTGTGCATGGTACCCACAGAGGTCAGAAGAGGGCATCAGATCCCTGGAACTGGAGTATGGCTGGCTGTGAGCCACCATGTGACTGCTGGAAAGTGAACCTAGAGCCTCGGCAAGAGCAACAAGTGCTCTGAGCCCCCGAGCCATCTCTCTGCTCCCCATTCTTCCTCCTCCTCCTCCTCCGCTCCAACTCCCGCTCCCTCTCCTTCTCCTTCTCCTCCTTCTTTTGAGTGTAATGGTAATGAGGTGTATATAACCGGGGCATTGTTGCCATTGCACACACACATGCATGCACGCATGTGTGCATGCACACACGCACGCACACAGGACTTCCTAGAGCTGTTCTTTCAAGTAATAACTAGAGGGCATTCCAGCACACCAGGCTTCAAGGTTCTCAGTGAAGTAAAAGACTGTCAGAGCAGAAAGGAGGTGGGAGAGAGCTTCCTAAGTACTTCCATGGCTACCATAAGCCTGTCATTTGCTTTACATGCTAGACATGCAGCCATGATCTTAGCCTGAGCTATCCCAGTCATGCAGCATGGTCTTAGCCTGAGCTATCCCAGTCTCATACAGCATGGTCTAACCTGTGCTATACCAGTCATACAGCATGGTCTTAGCCAGAGCTATACCAGTTATGAGCCATGATCTTAGCCTGAGCTATCCCAGTCATGCAGCATGGTCTTAGCCTGAGCTATCCCAGTCTCATACAGCATGGTCTAACCTGTGCTATACCAGTCATGCAGCATGGTCTTAGCCAGAGCTATACCAGTTATGCAGCCAGGGTCTTAGCCTGAGCTATCTCAGCCATGCAGCCATGGTCTTAGCCTGTGCTATGCAAGTCATGCAGCATGGTCTAACCTGTGCTATCCCAGTCATGCAGCCATGGTCTTAGCCTGTGCTATGCTCCTTTAACGAATCACTGCGGGCAGGGCCTTCACAAACAAAAGGAGCCCATTTAGACAACAACTCCAGAACTCTAAAACTGAGGCACTGACACCTATGTGGCTCTGGTGAAGTCTTTCTGTTGGGGAGAGGGAAGACAAAGATAGTTGGATTAAATGAGATGGAAAACAAGATATGAGGAAATGCTTCTTAGAAAATTCCCTCCACTAAGAACAATGTTAGGTTGCCTCTGAGGCAGTGCACACCTGACCCAACCAGCTTCTGCTAGGTCTCACCTCACACAACACTGCACACATCAACACTGCACACCCAGGAGGAGCTTCTGGTATGGGCCATTTGGAGGGATGCGCTGACCCTGCATCCAGACCACAGCCCATGGCAACAGTGTCCCAGGGTCACAGGTTTTGACCACTCCTGGAGTCAAGCGTAAGCCTCAAAGAGAAGCTCTTGCTTTTGTTACGCTTATTTACACACTACTATCCCAGAAAATCAATGATTTCACTTTATTAGAAAAGTTACAATTTCTCCAGTTATCTACTTGTACTGATAACCAGGGCCTTCTAAACATTTAGAAGAATATCATTTATTCTGTTCTCCTGGTTTGTTTTTAAGGAAAAAAAATCCGTCTAAGAACAAATTCTCATAGGGACATAAATACTGTCCTATGACTGATGTCACACACATTTATCTCTGCTATTATGACCTTGTACAAAGACAGTGAATGTGTCTAAATGAGCAGCATCCTCTTACTTCCAAGCAAAAACCATGCATACATAACTTGAATTAGTTTTGCCAATTTAATTCTTCGCTGATGTTTTAGAAAGAATTTACTTCCAGAGACTCGGGCTTCAGCATCTCGTGGTGCTGGAGCCTCTTTGTCGCTCACTGAGTCTCTTAGCCATCACATAAAGGACTGTTTTGCCCGCCCGTCCCCTATCCCAGCCAGAGAGGCTGTGGCTGGTGGGGAAAGCCTTCTCACCTATGCTTAACTGCAGGTCTCTTAGTGTAAAAATTGTATCGGAAGAGGCCAATGTTTGCTGCACAACGAATGAGGTTGTGTTTGCTTCTCCGGATTTAGTTTAACCCAAAAGACAAAGGTTACCAGAGACTTCACTGGGAAGAACCATGATGCCGGAATTCAGGTTGGACGAGCTCTGTGAGCAGGCTTCTCTCCCCGCCTCCTGCCTCTGTTCCTCCTAACTGGACAGCGCTTCTCTTACATCCTATCGTCCTGTGGTGTAGACGGCTTGAGGAGACGCTGGGCCATGTGCTAGAAAGGCCTCAGTGGGGTAATCCTGTTCTCACTTGGGGATACATAATGAGAGATCTATTTGGGAGATAAGCTCAGACCACGGGAAGGCACCTGTAATGAGTCACCCCCATTTAATTGAAGAGACAATACCTCATTGTTTTCATAATTAGCCTAGAAATGGGCGAAATCAGGGGTTGGGGGGAGATTAGCACATGGTCCAGTGACATTTTGCCTCCAGCAAGAAACTGCCTCATGTTAAGCAGACACACAAAGCATCCTCGCTTACAGGCTAGGAAGGGAACTGATCAGCATAATTGATTATTATCACTATTAGATAACACCACCATTTAAAGGATTTAAATATCCAAAGACCTTCCAAAACAACGCCGCCCCATTGGAGTTCATCAATTGTCAAGGATAACTGCACTGATACAGAATAAGAAAGTGTTTATTTCTGCCACAAAGAGCCAAAAACCAGTACTAAGTCTCTTACAGCTCAACTTCGACTGAAAATGTCACATTTTCCAACCTTTATTTACCTGTATTTTCAGTGCAGCATTGGTACACTTCAAAAATGATTGAGGAATACCATTGGATATTGTCTATTATAATGGCAATGGGGAAAAAAAATCCCAGAGAGAGGCAAGGAATAACACATCTATCTGCATAAACTACTGTAATCGCTAAAACTGGCTTCCAGGAATGTTTATTGATGTCAAGTAATGTCATATGAGCGGAGGAGTTGCACACAAAGAAGGTCGAGACAGAGACACAACTGAACGCCAACGCCTTTGCCTCCCAGGATTCAACAGCTTTATCCTTCTTAATGATTGCCTTGAGTTTCCACTTTTCCTATAACGGACATGCATTATTTGATTGGTCTTTTTAAAAAAAGAATGCAATAGAATGAAAATTGTTTTCATGCAAAGTCTTTAATAAGAGAATGCTAACCTGAAATTCTATGTAAAGAACACAAGCCCATTCTACCCCATAGCTAGAATTGAAAATGTTATCTGATGTTTGAAAACTCTCTTGAAACTTTAACTCTATTTGAAATGTTTAGTCATAGCTTTGGAATGGTCAACAGACATTTTATTTGCAAGTGGCAGAGGACTCACTTTCTTCTTGGTAACTTCCACAGTCCCCAGACAGATAATTAATGCATTCATTGTAATTTTGTGGCAGAATCTAGAGCTCATCAAAACCCATGGAGAAAGTTGTTTCAAAAGAGGGTTTGATTGCACCCGGACTGGAGAGGCCTCCCAGTCCTTGGAAAACGAGAACACTCTGTGTTCAACGGAAACTGATTGGTACCTGCCTGTGTGTCAGCCATGTTTTACGCAGCGGGAGAAGTATTTCAGTTCTTCTCTTAGAGCCTTCAAAGTAAAGCTGACTCTAAATAGTTGCCAGGCTTCCTATAACCCTAAAAGGGCTCTACAAAAATGAAGTAGGAGTTTTCTAGTTTCATTTGGAACCAACACAACGCTTTCTTCTGCCACTTTAAGCCTCTTCCTCTCTGTAAAATATCGTTTCTGTCTACCCCTAGAAGCCCAGAATGTGACAAAAATGGCCCCAGAGATATGACTGCTAGGCGGACTCTGCTACAGATCCTCGGGTGATCAAAGACAAGTGACTTTTCTGTCAATAGATAGATAAAAAGTTTCTATCTCAACGGCTTTGGCAATAATATACAATTGTTCAATGTTCTTTCTAATTCTGAATGTCTGCTGCTTGCATTTGGTTGTTTTTGTTTTGTTTTGTTTTGTTTTTTAAATAGCAAATGCATTTGGCTTGTTGCTCCTTACACTGTGACTCCGCCATGAAATGTCTGTCTGAAATAAGGACGCGCGCTACTCAGCCTACAGTATCTGCCCTACTCTGCTCTCTGGGACAGTTGAAGCGGGTGTTAAAGGCAGAGGAGGCGGCCATCGCTTTAAAGGCGCTCACTAGCCAGCCGAAGGGATGAATACTAAACACGAGAGACACTAAAGGACTCACGAAGCTCAGCTCCACGAGCAAGAGGAGTAGAGATAAAAACTCACCCGTGTCCTGAAAGGAATCCGAATACCAAGTGATCACACTTGGCCAGCAGGTGTACTGGGTGAGCTTAAGGTGGGGGATGCTGGGTACTAGGAGCGGCTGGGCAGGCAGGAACTGAGGTACTTTGAGTATGTTCTATGTCAACAGGCAGAGAGGCAGGCAGCCAGCCAGATGGCAAAGAGAAGAGAAGCATTTGATCTGGATAATCTATACCCTGGCTGATCCGGTCCTTGAATAATGGAGGACAGGCCGCGTTCCACCAGGGGGTCAGGGGCTCGCCTGCATGGACCCCCATTGTCTAGTCCTTATTTGGGAGACATGGACTAACTTCTTGCCATCATACACACCCACCCCGTCAGACTCCTCTTTTCTCTTAAAAGGCATATGCTGTCTTGTGCGCATCAAACCTGTGTGAAGAATATTGTATGTACGTGTGTGCATGCGTGAGTGACTTAGGGAGCTGGGGGGTGGGGGGATGCACTACCGCCCTAACGTAACCTTCAGGTAGGCAATCCAGACTAGTGAATTCAAAGTGCAGTCAGCCACAGAGGCATAATCTAGTCAGGCCTTAGCAGCAGAGAGCCTAGGGGGCTGTCATCCTTGATGACTTCTCCTGCCCTGAAAGAGTCAGCACCTGTGTCCCTCAGGGATGGTGGGCGGTCCAGCTATCCCGAGAATGCCTTGCCAGGGATAAATGGCAGGGCAAGAAGTGTGGTCCTGAGTCCTTAAACTCTGTCAGAGAAGGTGGGGCAAGTCTTCAGAGCAATGCAAACACTACTAGTCCTTCAACAGCATTGATTATCTGGATTAAACCCACACATTACTACAAAGTCAGAAGAGAGCCATGACGTGGTGCATGGGAGCCTACATCTCTCTAGCCCAGGGATAAGTTATCTTCTTATACACTTGTGAGCATGTACACCCACATACATGACAAATGTGTGTGTACACGCAAACCATGCAAGCTCAAAGAATAAGTATTTCTTCCTGTTTTGAAAACACAAACCCAAACTGGAGTGAATGATGAGAGGGGATTAAAGCACTTACTTTGCCAGTCTAAGACCTCACCATTGATTATAAAAGGCATGTATACTACACTGAAATGCTTTCATCAAATGTCACTATTCAGATCAAATAACCTAACCCCTTAGTGCAAGACTTATTTATGAAAGAGAGTCTGCTGGAGTTTATACTATTAGTGTAAGCAAAGATTTTTTTCCCAAAAAGTTCATGAGATCATTCTAAAAGTTTCATCAATGGGCAAGAAGTACAAGAGGGCTTTTAAGTCCATAGAAGGTTGTGCATGTTGAGGCCTTTTAAGTCATGAGAAACTTTCAAATATGATGGGAAAATGATTCATAATTATATCACTTTTAAACAATCTCATGCTCCTGACAACTTTTACCTGCTCCATCTCACCACTGCTGACATTTTCTACAGGCATGCTTTAGAGTTTACACAACTGCAAACATACATACTACTTTAAAGGCCATTCGCCTTTAGGGCTGAGGTGGCTCTGTAGGGAAGGTGCTTGTCAGACAAGGCTGAGATCCTGAGTTTGGATCCTTCGCACACCTGTAAATACCCAGGCATGACTATACGATACCCCTGCAATCCTAGGGTAAAAACCCAGGCATGACTATACGATGCCTCCTGCAATCCTAGGCATGACTATATGATACCCCTGCAATCCTAGGGTAAAAGCCCAGGCATGACTATACAATACTCCTGCAATCCTAGGGTAAAAGCCCAGGCATGACTATATGATACCCCTGCAATCCTAGGGTCAAGGAGGAGAAGGCAGCTGCCTGGAAGTCACTGGCCAGCCACCCCAGCCAAACTGGAGAGCCCCAAGTTCAGTGAGCGACCCTGCTTCAGAAAGAAAAGTGGAGAACAAGTGAGCACACCCATGTTAACTTTGGGCCTCCACACAGGCGCTCACACCTGCCCATGTGTGAGCAGACATTTGTGAGCATATATACCACATACATAACAGACACGTGTGCCCACACAAACCATGCAAGCTCAAAGAGTAAGTATTTCTTCATGTTACCATAGGTCTTCATAATTACACCTTTCGATGGCTGCATATCCCATCATAATCCTGCCAACTATGCCTTCAAACGTTAGTCTAGATTGCTCACAAGTTCTCATTATTACAAATGATCTGCAATTAGCAGTTTCAGGAACACAGCTCTCTTTCTCCTTTAGCCTATCTGTTTAGGATAAAAATTTCTAAAGATATCAATCGCGTCTTTTTTTTTCCCTTCATTTTGTTAAAGTTTCAAATTATAGCATAATTATTTCATTGCTCCTCTTCCTTTCCTCCATCCAAAACCTCCCACATATCCCTCTCTTTTTCAAGCTCACAGCCTCTTTTCCAATTGTTGTTACGTGCATAAATGTACATGTGCACACGTATGTATTCTTAAATATAATGCACTCAGTCGGTATAATGTTAGTAGTGTGTATGTGTTTTCAGGGCTGACCACTCGGTATTAGAGCAACAGTGTGGAGGTTCTTGCCTGGGAAAGACTATTTCTCCCGCTCTGTGCATGTGGAGGTTGCCTGGAGTTTTGTAGAGCATTGAGGTCTTGTGGGTTTCCCCCAGCGCAGTCTGCCATGTTGACGGCTGCTGTCCTTGTTCAGCCCCTGTTCCGGCAGTCATGTTGGGAGACTTTATGGGGGTAGCTTCCGACATTTCTAGGAGACACTGTCTCTCAGCAAACTCCCCCATCCTCTGGTTCTTTCAATCTTTTAATCTTATATATAACTCTAGATATATCTATCAAATCCTTTTTCAGAGGATTGATCGATTTACATCACCATAAACAAGGCTGCAATCAGTTACTCTGTAGTTTGCGTTTTTTAATGATTACTGAGTATTTTCCCCATAAGCCCATTGAACAGAGTGCTCTTATGGTCAATCCTTTGACCATCTAGCCACTGGAGGGCCTAACACCTGTCTGAATTGTGTTTCTTTAATAGTTTTTATTGTTTATGATACTCTAAAACTATCCAGAAGAGCCGGTTCTTTCTGGAAGGTCTATGAAATCTTCAGCCCTTCAAAGTTGTACATAGATTCTTTGGTGTCAGGACTGGAATAGAGCTCCCCCCACATTTGAAAACAAAATTTCAAATGGTCTCTCTTTCCTGTCCCAGTAGTATAATTGAAACAACTGTTTCTCAAACTAGGAATAAAAGAAGGCTTTAAAAATGTAGTCAAAACCTAACGAAGAAAGGCGGAGCGGAACCAGCACGCCTTACACACTGTGCACAGAAGTGATGGACTGGGTTAGTTGCTAGTTCTTCCCTTCCCACAACAACTGAGTATTATTACATAGATTAGTTACAGTTAGGAAACAATGAGGTTACACTGAGGTCAACCCCATCCAGACTGACCTGCCTCGTGAAGACAGACGGACAGATACAGGGGAGGGCACAGTGATGACAGAGGCTGTAGTCATACAGCTGTCAGCTTGCTGCAAAGCAACAGAGGATACAAAGGTAAGGGATGGCATCCACTCAGGCGCATCAGAACTGCTGGACAACACATTTCTATTGGTTAAGTACCTTGTTTTGAGCTTCTTTTCTACTGAAGTTCCGAGAAACGACTCTGAATGGTTACAAGGAAGAAGAGTAACTATGGTTCTGCTATGACAGTTGCTGGACCTTGAATGAATGCCATTCACGAGGGACTTTTCTTTACCTTCTACCAGGGGAATGTTTAAGCTCACTGACAGCTCAGGACAACTGGAGGACAGCATCCTGTCCAAGGAGATACGTTAGATTTTGAGGAAGGGTTTTCCTTCATGACAAAATCACAAAGGCTTACTATATGGGAGGAGGCCTTGGCTGCAGGTGCAGTGGCCTTCGGATTGCGTGAATGAAAGTCAGTTGGGAAGGTTAGAGGAGCAGGTTGCAGCCTGTCATCAGATGCTGCAGCGCTCTTAGCTTGGATCATTGCTTGTCTGAGTTTCTGTCACTATAGGCAAATGTTGAAGACAAGGAAAGAAATCAACGCTATTGCCATTTGGAACGTTTAAACAGTCGTCTTAGTCAGGGTTTCAATTCCTGCACAAACATCATGACCAAGAAGCAAGTTGGGAGGAAAGGGTTTATTCAGCTTACACTTCCACATTGCTGCTCATCATCAAATGAAGTCAGGACAGGAACTCACACAGGGCAGGAAGCAGGAGCTGATGCAGAGACCATGGAGGGATGCTGTTTACTGGCTGGCCCTGACTTGCTTAGCTTGCTTTCTTATAGAACCCAGGACTACCAGCCCAGGGATGGCATCACCCACAATGGGTCCTCCCACCTTGATCACTCATTGAGAAAATACCTTACAGCTGAATCTCATGGAGTCATTTCCTCAAGGGAGGCTCCTTTCTCTGTGGTAATTCCAGAGAAATTCCAACTTGTGTCAAGTTGACACACAAAACCAGCAAGTACAATTGACCCCTTGCCAACATGACACACAAACACATCACTATTAAGCCTCAACCCTTACTTTCTTATTCATCCCCAAGATCTAAATAACTTTAAAAGTCCCACAGTCTTTACAAATTCTTACATATTAAATTTTCAATCCCTTTAAAATATCCTATTCTCTTGAAATTCAAAGTCTTTTAACTGTGGGCTCCACTAAAATACTTTTTCCCTCAAGAGTAAAGATATCAGGGCACAGTCACAATCAAAAGCAAAATCAAACTCTAAACATCCAATGCCTGGGATCCACTCGTGATCTCTGGGCTCCTCCAAGGACTTGGGTCACTTCTCCAGCTCTGCCCTTTGTAGCCCACACCTTGTCTTCTAGGCTCCAGATGCCTGCTCTCCACTGCCACTGCTGCTCTTGGTGGTCATCCCATGGTACTGGCATCTCCAAAACACTGCTGTCTTCCACTGCAATGAGGCTTCGCCAACAGCCTCTCACAGGCTCTCTTCATGGTGCCAAACCTCAACTCCTTTGCATGACCCCTTCAGTCCTGGGCCATTAACTGCAACTGAGGATGCACCTTCACAATGGCCTCTCACAGTGCCCAGCCTCAGCTGCTCTCCATGACCCCTTTGTGCCTTCAAAACCAGTACCATCTGGGTGACACTTGGTATACATTGCCAAGTCCAGCCACAGCATTTCCTCAAGGGAGGCTCCTTTCTCTGTGATAAGAGCTTGTGTCAAGCTGACACACAAAACCAGCCAGTACAATGGTCTTGGGAAACATACCAAATACCAACCAATGTCTGCCTATGTCTCTTTCTGATCGCTTTAAAGAAAGGATTTACAATAGTAATTTGGTTAGAAGCACAAACTGAAATGCTCCGAAACTGTGTTTGTCTAGCTGGTCCCTGTTTTAAGGTCTAGATGGTATGTCTGCTTGGGGTGCCTAGAGGAACAAGCTGATAGAAGCTTTCCAAGGAGAAGACAGGAAGTCAGTCACACTGTTTCAATGGTATTATGAGTTTGATAACTGCCTTTGACAGATGCAAAGCTGAGAGCCAGAAAGCACCTCTTACGAGTACCAGTCAGATGGTGTAGAGGCTAGACCGACTCAGAATCCTGTTTCCAAATCCTATGCAGACAGGAAGTAGTCGAATCCAAACTCCCAGAGGTGAGGTTAAACCGTCCGATCGCTCTCCATACAGGGGTTGAGTTATTTCCATTAATGTCACGCCCCCCAACACGCTCTGTTAAGGAGACTCTTTTGAACCAAGTGTTCCCTAAAGTGATGCCGAGCCTGCCGCATCTAATCTTCATCAAAATGGAGCTTTTTTACCACGTCACCGCACTTGATTACTGCAGCTCAACGTCTCTCAGGACAAACGGAATTACTCTTCCCATGGTGGCCCTGCGTGTGCTTCGGGACCTCCGGCCTCCCGCTCATTGTGTGTTAGCAGTCTGTGCCCAGATGGGAGCGTACGCAGTTGTGCTGTCTCTCTGCCTCGCAGCTGAGACCCATGTGACACTTGACAAAAATTGAAGTGTAACAAAGGAACAAAGAGCAGTAACAGTAGACATTTAAATTGAATGTCCAGGGAGTTCTGGAGAAGTATCTGATGGTGGGAAGAGTAACAACCGCTGCCCCCAGAGACCGGGGTAGGGGTGTGGCTGGGAGAACCTGGCGAAGGCACACTGACAGGAACGAGGAAGGTGGTGGCAGAGAGACACGGAAGGTGCCCCAGAGGAAGCAACGTCTGACAAAAGCTTCACACGCAGAGAATTTCCGAAGGTATTTTACAACATTGAAAGTACAAAGAGTAAGATGTTGGAAGCTTATCCAAACTTAGAAATGAATATGACAATTTGTCAGGTGTAGAGAAGATGCTTGCTTCGAATGGTAAGTTATCCGATGAGACACTGAAAGTTCTCATCAAATTACTCTTGATAAGCTATTTGCAAAGAAATAAAACGTAATTTTGAGTGTTTCTCACGTTTCAAGTTATACTGAACCATTTTATGTGTTTTACAATTCTCATCTCTTTCTTACATACCTGTAGCCAACAGAAGAGCTTTAAAATGTTTTGACTTTCTTTAAAGATCAGGAGACAATGGTATTTCCATTGATTGTTAACATTATCTTATCCTTCTACATTCCCACACTGCTGTGGAAAATGAAGACCACGTCTATCCATTCACACTAAATCTGAACAGTTCAGTTGCCCAGATTCATGAAAGGGATGTGTCAGAGAGCACGCACATCATTATTACTTTGATTAGGTACTGGAGAGTTCCCTTTAGAAAGTCTGGATCTCATCGAAGGGGAATCTAAGAAACCCTTTCTCCACATCACGAAGAACTGAAGCTGGGCACATCTGGAGTACCAAAGTTAGTTCTGCAAGATGTAGGAGAGGCTGAGGCAGGAAGATTGTAAGGTTAGGGCCAATAAGAACCATGCTGCAAGATCCTATCTTTAAGAGCAAACTCTAAAAACCATAGCTCAAAACTAAACCAATGAACCAACCAACCAACCAACCAACCAACCAACCAACCAACACCAGCTAGGAAGAATGAACTGCTGTGATGTTGGAGACAACGGTTTCCTCTGAGCTGAAGTATTAGCTTCATATAGGGGTGCTCTGACACTCAGTAGGCAAAAGGCCCCTCCCCAAGGTTACAGTAAACAATTGCTGGGGAGGAGACAGTGACCAGCCCTTGCTCTTCTCCAGTCTGCCTGTGAGTCAAGGGGAGCTCCCAAGTGCAACATTCTGAGTTTCTTGAGTTGAGTGCTGGGCTTGGCTTTTCATTGTTGTGGCTGCTCCCGAGTGCTCCCTGCTCCCTGTACCCACACTTCTGCTCATGGCCCCATTCTTCGCTAAGTTTGGCCTGATACAGTTCCCTTTCTAGGATGAGTAGGTGTGTGTGTGTGTGTGTGTGTGTGTGTGTGTGTGTGTGTGTGTGTGTGTGTGTCTGTGCTGTATCTTCCCAGGAAATGTCTCCTCCGTGCTACAGCTGTGACCATAGCTAATGGTACCCAGAGTTCAACCCAGAATCTGAATGTTTCCAAAACAAACATAATAAGTGTTTGGTGGGAAGGATTATATGATAATGTTTTGGAGTTTTGTTTTGTTTTTTTAACCAAATAGCATAAAATTGAGTCAATTTACTGCTGTGGTCAAGCCCTTTTGAAAGTAGTACCCTATCTCATTTGAGATGTGGTACTCAGAGGAAAGACTATGCCCTAGGAATGACTGAGCCAGAACAAACCTCAGATTGTTTTTCTTTTCCTTTTTCCTATCTTTTTCTTCAAGGTGAGGTGGTTTTTTTTAAAAAAAGATTTATTTATTTATATGAGTGCTCTATTTCCATGTATGCCTGCATGACAGAAGAGGACATCAGGTTTATTTTAGATGGTTGTGAGCCACCAGGTGGTTGCTAGGAATTGAACTCAGGACCTCTGGATGAGCAGCCAGTGCTCTTAACCGCTGAGCCATCTCTCCAGCCCCTCAGCGCTGAAGTTTTCACACAGGGCCTGGCACACGTCAGGTGAGTGCTCTGCACAGAGCGGCGTCTTCATCAGCAGAGGGGATCTTTAATATATACTTTGACTAGCATGGCCAGAGTAGATCCCTTTCTGTCTTGTTACTCCCAAGGCTCTCATTTTTTTTCCATGTGTATGTGTGTGGTATGCATGCACAGACATATTCGTGCTTTCACTAGTGTGCCATATATGTAGAGGCATGACCCTGACATCAGTTATCTTAATTGCTCTCCATATTGAGACACAGTTGATCAACCAACCCACGGGGTTCTGACTGGCATGGTCTGGCTGACCATCTTGTTGGGACCCTAAGTCTCTGCTTCCTGTGTGGGAGATTACGAGAGGCTGTCAAGGCTGCCTGGCTTTTAGGTGAACACTGGGAACCCAAACTTTGGTTCTCATGCTTGTAAGCAAAGTATGAACCATGTTTGTGAGCTGCAGAACCATCTCCCCAGCCCTCAAATCCTTGCTTAAGACACAATATCTAAAACAATTTTCATCTCATACTCCATCCATCAGTCCACACACCCAGCTTCAGAACTTACATCTACAGCCACTAGATGTAAATATGTACAGCCTTTCACCCTGCAGCCTGGGGTCTGGACTCTGCTTCCAGTGTATTCTTTCTAATAGTCGGAGACAGTATTCACAGTGTGGACATGTATATAATGGATATACATATACATATATATAGATATGTATATATATACACACACATATATATATGATATAGATCCATTTATAATATATTTATCACCTACCGAAAAACTTTAATTGATGTTCAGCAAATAAAACACAATGCTAGAATTCTCATCGCCTTTGAGTGTACGATTAGTTACTGATATAGAAATAACTAATAATTATCACTGTACCTACTACTCCTAATAAAATGTCTGAGGCAGGTACTATAGCAATGGTTTTCAAATTAGGTTGATTTCTTCTTTGCAACAGTTCTTTGAGACATTCTGAGCATTTGGGTTTTGTAGTTAAGAAAGCTAAAACCCAAAGAAAGCAAGTAAATGTAAAACCCTCAAGCTAGAAAACCACTGAGTCCAGATTTGAACCCATGTGCAGTCACAGATGTAGTTCTCCTAGATCGGCGGCCCTCAGCCTTCCTGATGCTGCGACCCCTTTAACACAGGTCCTTGTGCTGTGGTGGCCCCCAGGCATGAAATGATTTTCATTGTTCCTTCCTAACTGTAATTTTGATACTGTTATGAATCACAATGTAAATATCTGATAGGCGACCATAAAGGGGTCACAACCCACAGGTTAAGCACCCTATCTAGATCGAGGCCAGCAGCATCTGTGGTCTTCTGGAGGCCTTCTTCCCATGCAAACCGTGAGGCAGTGAGGGGCAAGTTGAAGTCCTTTAAAAAACTAGAAAAATCCTTCCCAGAGACTCCAGTGTCTCTAAGGTCTGTGGCTTCCCAGTTAAGA
This sequence comes from Rattus rattus, assembly GCF_011064425.1. Taxonomy (NCBI): domain Eukaryota; kingdom Metazoa; phylum Chordata; class Mammalia; order Rodentia; family Muridae; genus Rattus; species Rattus rattus. Next base: position 7,642,826 of record NC_046160.1, read on the forward strand.
AGCTTGGATCTTGGTATTGGTTTTCTTTAAAGTAACTGAATGAAGTATCTTTACAAAGTAAACCAGTGAACAACAACAAAAACAAAACCCCCGGGGTTACCCAGATTTCACAGTTTTAGGGGGGAAAAAAGGGCAGTGAAAATTTACTGTGGTGAGATTTTCTAGGTGAGCAGGCAAATGTCCCCTTTGGATAAAGTGTACCGAGGTGGGGTGCCTGGCAGGCTTCCCACATACGGGCGGTGAGGACGAGAAATCACTCACTGGCTTTTACTGCAGCAGGTCCTAATTCGGAATGGCCAGACGAAATTGTGGCGCATTCGTGTCTCTCTCCTCCGTGGCTGCTTCACGTGTTGTTAGATGAAGGAGTCAGTCTGTGGGAGCAGACTTCAAAGGCACTGTAGATGTAGTTTATTTATTATTTACTTATTTATGGAGAGGGGCACTGCTGAACTTTGGAAAGTCGCAAGCACATGGGGGGACAAAGTTGAAACCCATGCTGTTGGCTCTCGGACCCAGCCCTGAGGTCATCACTGCTTTTTGGAAGATAAATCCACAGTCTTTTGGGAACTGCTAACACCTCCCCAGTCTGAGTTTGGGCCATAAATCTGACAGAAGACGTCACTTTGGAGGTTGGCTAGCACAGAGCTGTCGGACTGTTCTAGAAGCAGGTTTCTTGGTAGTCTAGTCCTGGTGCCTGGAAGGTTGGGGGAAAACAGAAGGTGGTGGTGAAATCCTTTTAAAAATTCCTAACCATGCAGCGAGAAAGCTCAGCGTAGCTACCACACAGTGATGCTCTGAGACATCGTCAGATAGCAAAGAAAACTGAGCTGCTGAGGGAAGGCATCGTTCTCCCTCACACTCACTCTCCCGGGCTTCAGCAGACAGCAGAAACCTTCCCCATTCCTCCTCCATTTTTGTAGTGGATTACGCTTTCTTCAGTCATTTTAGCCTCAGTATTTCTTTTCTGCAGGGCCATCCTAAACCCTCCCAAGCTGCCTAGAGTCACCGTGTCGCTTTCCCTTGCATGGCGTTCTTACCAAACTCTCGCCCACTGTGGCCTGAATTCCTACAGGTAGATTTTCCTACATGGAAAGAGTTGCAAGAAAAACCGCAACTGGGAGCTTTTTCATGGCGCCTGAGGCCATGAAGACAGGAGTTGGGATGGGGGTCTCGGCCCCCTGAGGGCACCACCTTCCACCTTCCTCCCAGCATTCAAGCCAATCTGAATGGGTTTCCGGGCTTTGCTTAGACTCCTAGTAGGACAGTCTGATGCTGGGACTGCACAAGATATAAAATTAACATTAACAGTCAGACTCGAACTATTCCTAGCAATGGGGTGGAAATGTTGTGGGGAGGGCAAGCTTTTCGTATCTTTCAATGCAAGCGTGTTTGCAAGAACGACAGAACTCTCGCTTCTCCACCTCAAGGTTGAGCTGGTAATTATATATTTCAGAACACTGCATACAATTTAAAAAATAATAAAAAAAACCCACCAGCACAAAAATATGACATGGCATGAAGTTCTTCAATGCACATATGGTAATTGCACCAATTACGTTTAAAATATTTATTTGCCTACCCCAAACCCCAAGATATAAAGGCTAATTATCAAAAATGACACCAGCAAACAGTCTTTACCCCAGCTAACCAAAAACAGAATAATATTAATAATGCGAAGAAATGAAAAGAAACTTCAGTCTACTACTTGAATTAAAATGTCAAGTAAATAAAACAGCAAATCCTCCAGCCTCGGTGTTCGTGCGTGTGGCTGGATCGTTTGAAGAAAACACAAAAAAAGCCTTTTCAGCCTGGATAATCACTTTTGACTCCTTGGAACTGACTGAGAAGTGAACTATATAAAAACTTGTATGTGGTGAGCTAGGTTAAATTAGACACATAATTTGAAAATGTCATGCTTCTCTGAAGAGTACACAGGCCTAGTTAACGGTCACCATCCCACGTAAATATGTTGATTAAATCGACTTACAGATGTACGTGTCCTGGGATCTGTTTCTGGGTCTAAGCACAATGTAAAATGTATCCCACAGGGCAGGTCCTCGGGTGCGGTTCACACAGTGTTTCTAACATAGGTTTTCAGGTCTGAAGTTAAGGAGTTCTACAGATGACACTCAGGGGGCGAGTGGTGAGATGTCTGACATTCTCCACTGACAGCCGAGATGGGATTCAGATTCCTCTGCTCTAGTACAATTTGATCTCTATGCACAATTAAATCAAAGCACAGAGACTATCATAGTCATGTTAGCTAAAAACATCTCTGCCTATTTTTATGCTTTGACTTAAAATGAAAAAGAAAATATGAAGACTGTCTTCTGTCACAAAGGGTAATCGCGGCACAGGATGGCTGCACCTCTCCTGCAGGGGGCAGAGGGATGACACATCATTCCTCCATCTCGACACTCCTCCGCCGCTGTCTCCAGGTAGCCTGTGTTATCACGTGTGTTAACATCGGTCACGTCTGGACACCCCGGAAGTGCTGACGGAGCTCAGCCATGGCTCTGGGTTCTCATCTTTCCGGGCTCACAGTGGGAAGGAGGGGTCGCACCAGAGCCACCCGGACGGTTTCAGGGACGTGCAGAAAGAAGCACTTCTGAATCACAAGGGCTCAATGGCGTGAGAAGCAAGACGTCTAGCACTGAGCCCCACTCAGAGGTTACATTTTGTTCTTTAGACTTTGTTTTGATACACGGTCTCACTAATAGCCCAGGCTGGCCTGGAACTTGCTTTATATACCAGGTTGGCCTCAAACTCACAGAGATCCGACTGCCCCTGTGTCCTAAGTACAGGACTAAAGGCTTGTTCCACCACACCCGGCTCAAAGGCTACTTTCAAAATAACTTTTTTTTTTTCTTTCCTACCAGGCAAAGTTAAGACTATCTTTTTTAATATATACTTTTTTAAAGATGTATTTTATCTTGCATGCATGACTGTTTTGTCTGCATGTATGTACCATATATGTTCCTGGTATCTGAAGAGGTCAGAAGAGCAACAGATCCTGGAAGTGGAGTTAAAGATGGCTGTGGACCTCCATGTGGTGCTGGGAATCAAACCCCAGTCCTTTTCAGAAACAGCTAGTATTCTTGACCACTGAGCCATCTCTCCAGCCTTGGTTTGGTTTTTAAACCTTCCCCTAGCCTCTCTCTGTCTGAGTCTGCGTCTCTTCCTCTTATTCCTCCTCCTTTCTGTGTGCGTGTGCGTGCATGTGCTCACATGGGAGGTCACAGGACAACCACGGAGAGTGGGCTTCGTCCTTCCGTCATGCGTGTTACATGTGTTCTAAAAACCCGACTCAGGCTGACAGGCTTTCTGCAAGAGCCTTTATCCTCTGGCTTACACTGCTAACCCCACATTATGGGTTCTTAACCAGGACCTCTTTAACAATTTTGCAACACAGTCGCCCTTCCCTTCCGCCAGGCACGCTAGTCTCGTTGGTACCCATCAGCTTGTATCCATCTTTCGAGACCTAGGTTACTGTTTTCCTGCATCCGGCTTCTCTTCATCTGGCCAAGCCTCCATCACTCCTCTGCAGTATAGCCCACCCGCGCTGGTTATTGTAACCCTCCTCACATGTACTGGCTCATTATAATGTGCCGCTGACACTGGAATGCCAAATCTACCTGTTGGATTGAAATAGCCTATATTCACTAGTAATCTCTAAAGAGCATGAAACAGCATCGGTTTCGCAAATGAAGTGGAATGTATACGAGGCTAATGATTTAATCGGAAGTCTTTTCAGGAGCACTGTGGGTACTGGACAGAGGGGGTAAGCCCGTTGCCGTCAGTAATGCTCATTTATAGGGCTCGGTACATGTGCCTTCATCTCCCCATTCACTTCACCATCATCACCCTCAGAGGAAAGGTCAGGCGTCCTGTCTAAAGACCCACTAGGCTTTCAACCATGCCATGTGCACAGCAGAATCTTAACACGAGCCTTCAGCTCTAGAATCCTCTGTGGGTAATAAATAGGATGCACTCTGTTCATCCTGACGGTGAAAGATTAGTAGGTAACTAACGAGGGGTCCCTTGTGAAGCCCCCGAGCCTTAACTGGGCCCTGAGTGCCGTTCCCTTTTATGCTCTGGTGATCTGGGGCCCAAGGGCACCCCTCTCCACTCCCACAATTCTCCTCTAGAAGCCCTTCAGACACATCCGTCGGGAGTGCCAACACCCTGGCCAGGTGGCAATTTAGCCTACGAGGTAAATTTCCGCCAGAGGAAAGGTCAGAGGCTGCTGCAGAGTCACACCTAGTCACCCACGCAGGGCAGGGGAGGAGGAGGAGTGCTTTCAGACCATGTCCCCAGTCACATCCCTGCATCGTTCCCTGAAGCAGAGTGAAGGAGCAGAGGACCTGCAGCACCCCATTTAGCTCCAGGAAGCAGTGGAGCTCAGAAGACGCTCGCTGGGACCCCACACAGCTGCCTTACGGTACCAGTGCAACTAGGAAGCACTTGAGAGCCTTTCTCAGGCCACTTCAAGCCCTGCCACCAGATGAGCCTCTATTTCCTTTGCCCTCTTATTTCCCCTCTGCCCATTCTGCGCTTATCCTTCAGGTTTGCTCCTTCTCATCCCGTGGCCCTCCCGCACCCGCTGCAGCTTTATTCAGATGACAATGAAGAGGAGTTTTAGCCAACAAAGGCAAAAGTATCTTCTGTACCAACCTCTTCCATTAATACTGTTGTGCAGGGGCAGCGAGAGCAAAGGAGTACATCACAACTGTGGCACGTGTCTTTATGAGGGACCCTCCCCCCCCAGGCTACTCAAGTCAGCGGTCTAGCAAGAACACAGCCTCTAAGAGAATTTAATGTCAGGGTAACCTTCCCATCGCATTTCAGGTGTCTGGGTTGTAAGGAAGGTGAGGTGTAGCTCAGAGGATGCTGGGAAAGGTGACTGTCAGCATTCGTGCAAGGACCACGTGCTTCTTCTGAATTCCTGGCTCGTCTGAGAATCAGACACGAACGCACTATTCCGACTGCTCTCAACAATGGGACTTGACCCTGTCTCTACCTGTGACAACAAACGGTTGTCTGGTGTCTGACTCTATCGGCGTAGGTCTAGGGTTGTCTGGTGTCTGACTCTATCGGCGTAGGTCTAGGGTTGTTTGACTGCACGGTCATCTCAGCTGGGAAAATTGCTACTCCTAACACAGAGAACAGGCATGTTTGCCCAAGAGAGGGACCAGGCTGAATGAATGAGTTTCTAAAATCTTCCTCTGAGACTGTTTTGGAAGGAGCTTGGAAGAGGAACATTAGAGAAAGAACAGGTAACTCGAGTTGCCTGTAAAGTTGGAACGGATCACGAGAGCTCCCCTACTCTTGAGCGTGTCTCATCAGGCTCGGCACTGCCATTTCAAAAGACACTGTATTTTTAGACGATGGCTTCAAAGACACTTAGGCTTAAAGATGGCATATTAGGGAATAAGATACAAGGATTCATTTTTTTCCAAAGGAAAACTAGGTTTGAAGACCACCAGTGCTATGTTTACCAAATCTATAATGTTAAAAACCGAGGGGGGCACTTCTTCATAGTTGGAAAGGTGGCCTCGGTCGCTCGTGAGCTTACATAGACTGGGATAAGCATATATACTCCATTATCCATCGCGTGACACTGGCTAGACGGGCTCAGAGGTTTAAAGAGGCTTTGGGAAAACTCATGGCTGGTGAATCGACATAAGGAATTTTAAGAAAAATTGAGGCTACCTCAATCTTTCCAATAAACACACACCATAGGCCCAGCACCATCACCACCCCTATTTCCTAGTGACTTTGTGAGAAAGAACAGTTAGCTGGGTTCCATAAGGACATTAGCAATAGTGACACAGTGACGCAGTACTGGTGGCAGCGTTAGCATCAGCTAACTTTTGCTCAGATGTAGGCAGCATGTGGTACACTGTATTTATGCTATTAATTCATCCCCACCCCACCCCAGACACTTATATGAGGCAAACACCTGTGTCTGACAGAGAGGAAATCTACAGGGGTGAGGTAGCTTGCCCAGAGCCAGTGATGGGTAGGATATGAAGCCAGCAGAATAATTCTAAAGCCTCTCCTCCGATACGTGCAGCCCAGGGAACGTGCCCTGCAACCACAGGCTTGGCAGCTGAAGACTTCAGCTCAGATGTTAGCTTGACAGACGAAACTCCCCATAGAAGGAGAACAAAACCACGGGCGAGGTTTCTTTTATCGGGCTGCTAAAAGTGGTGCTTTTTAAACTATTAAGGACCACTGTTCATTTCCGATGCTGCGGCTTAAAAATACGCTATTCCATTTTTACCCAAAGCCACATTGCTGATAGTCATGTTCCTGTGTGATGACACATCAGCAGTGGAATGACTCTAATTGTCTGTTGTTCAGTGTGACTATTCAGAACTCTGCGCTAAGCAGAGGGTGTGTGTTGGGCAAGGAAAGCTCCGTTTTCAAATAGAAGGAGAACGGGTGCTTATGCGATTGCTTATTAGATGCCTCTCACAGGGCAAAAAAAGGGGGGGTGATGGGGACAACAAATTTACTTGTGTTCCCTGAGTCAATCACACCGAGGTAGCTATTCTGACAACCTAAAGTATGAGCCAGCCCAGATATTCCAATGCATGGGTTGTATTCAAGTTATCCTGGTATTCTTACATAATTCATTAAATTATTCTTTATCCTCCAAGCATAGAAGCACCTAGCATCAAACGAGGTGCCTTGGGAAACAGAACAAAACACGCCGTGATTGGAGTCCCTGATTCCAGGGGCTGATACTGAGAGCTGTCTGGATAACAGGATGACACGCACACTGTGTATAAACCACTCCTCCCCTGCAGCCACCCGAGTGCCATGTCCAGCAGGGTTAGCCTACATCCTTTTACATGCCTGGTCACCTATGGGACCAGGACGACCACACGAAGGAAACGCCAGGCTCGCCTGCACTCACAGATGAGAGGCTGATTATTAAAGAAGGCAGTACTGGGATTTCACCTCTGCTGGAGCCTCCAGCATCTCCCTTCCGGTGAACCTGTCTGGGAACCGAATACAACCTCCTGGGAAATCTGAAAGGGGAGGCTGGGTACTGGAGCAATAGCATAACCAGGAGGGGGCTGTATCCATTGCCTTACCGTGACCCCCAGAAGCTCAGATACAGACAGTATGCTAATAGCTCCCCACCAGCTCACTATCTCAGTGGCATATCCCAGCCTGGACTATCCTGTGAATCCCAGTGGTCCTTCTTAAGATTCTGGTTGGTAGCAGCAAGAGCAGCCTCCAGTCAGCCACCAACCATGACAAGAAACACAGACAACGCTAGTCCTTTAGCACACGGTGCTGCTAAATCCGGGTGCCTGGCAGCCTGGAAGAATGACATGTCTTTTGGAGAGGAGGACTGCAGAGAGGACTCAGAGGTTAAGAGCTCCCTCTGCCCTCCCAGCGGTCCTGAGTTCAGTTCCCAGACCACATGGTTCACCTACATGGATGCAGACAACACTCATACCCAGATATAAAAATCAAGCTCTCTAGGGCTGGAGGATGACTCCACAGTTAAGAGCACTCAAATGTCCTTCCAGAGGTCCTGCGTTCAGTCCCCAGCACCCACATGGCAGTTCCCAGCCTTCTGTAACTGTAGTCTTATGGAGTCTGATACCTCTTCTGGTGTGCACATGTGCACACAGACAGACAGCCACATACATAAACAAAATAACATAAAAATTATTTTTTAAAAAAAACTGAAACTGGAGCTGCAGAGATGACTCAGACGCTAAGAGCGTAGAGGACCCAAGTTCAATTCCCAGCAACCATGTGGTGACTCACAACTGTCTGTAATGGAATCTGATGCCCTCTTCAATCATGCAAGCATACATGCAGGCAGAACACTGTATACATAATAAATAAATACATCCTTCAAAACAAAAATCTGAGACTGGAAATGTACCCCTCAAGGTTTTAAAAGCATCTTTAAAAGATGCATCCCGCTACCCCTCTCCATGGCATTGGCGGTCAAAGAGAGGGTCTTGACACCCTAGGCTGGTGCTCTACTCAGTCAGCTATGTCCTCCGCCCTTTAAATACATTTTTGTGCCACATGATTTTCAACTTTCCATTGGTTTTTAGCAAGACAAGACTCCATAGCAAATCAAGGAATATCTACATTGTTTTCTTCCAGTCAAAGAGCCAAAGAAAATCAGCGTCATGCAGACTGTTCTCAAGAGATCAAGACTGTTGCCATTGAACCTTTATGGGAGCTAACCTGGCAGTTTGGACAACCCAGAGAAAATCTCTCAGCTCATGGAGGGCTTGGTCTTGCCAGTGGCTATGAACACGTCCATCTGACCTATGGAAAGCCCATGGCCCCTGTCACTGACCATTGGGCAGGCAAAGGTCAGACGGTGTCCAAAACAATCCATCAGATGAAATCTCGGAGGGTGAAGCATGTCGCCTACTTGTCTGCTTTCTGTGGACTAAACAGTATCCCTCTCGTAGGGGCCTACACAGTTAACGAGCAGGCGGACGACACGCTGTGTGATTTCATGATAGAAGAGCAAAAATCTCAGATGTGATTGTGCCCTATGACTTTACTTCAGAGGAGTGTCTCCTTCTCTCTGAGAAACTGGGCTCTGTGTGGAAGGTGACGGGTTTTTGCAAGGTCAGTGGCTGCCACAGGGGAAAGGTGGCTTTCAGATTTCATGGGAAGAAGGCAGCTCTGTAGATTTGCCTCAGATGTTGGGGAAAACATCAGATAGGGATTTCACACAGTGGAGAGCGTACTTGCCTTTCATGACAGTTTGTTCTAGACTTGAAAGTAGCAAAAGAGCAACCACTGTCATGGACGTGGCTTCTGTCTTCTCAGAAGCATTGTTGAGAAGAAAGTCTTGATAGTTCCATAGGCAGAGCATGAATGTGGAACTAGTCAGAAGAACACACTGGGCTTTTCAAATGCCAAACATCCATGAGTAAGTGGGAGACGTCATTGTAAATAGCCCATGCTCTCTCACTGGGTGTTTAACTTGTTTTCTGTTCCCATGATAAACATCAGGCTCAAAACCAACTAGGGGAGGAAAGGGTTTATCTTAGCTCACAGGTTACAGCCTATCATCAAGGGAAGCCAGGGCAGGAGCACAAGGTAGGAACTGAAGCAGAGATCATGGGAAGGGGGATGCTGTTTACCACCTTGCTTCTCCTGCCTTGCTTATCCACCTCCCATATACAGCCTGGGCCCACTTGTCTGAGGACTGCACTGCCTGGAATGATCTTGTCTCTCCTAAATCAATTAATGATCAAGAAAATGCCCCCACAGTCCTTAGTTGACCTTCCTTCTTCCAAGACACATCTAGGTTCCTGTCGCATAGACAAAAACTATCACCTTGAATTTAGAACCACTAAGATTTCTTAATACCACAGTCACATGCGAAAGAAGGGATTTGCAGGTGTTTGAATGACTCGGGGAAAATGAAAGTAATATATATATATATTTATATATATATATATATTTAAATTAAAAGGAAAGTTTGCTACTTTGGGCTGAAGTACCATGGAGGTAGGAGGTAAAGAGTAGCTCCCTAAGAAAAATAGAGCTCTAAACAAATTCTCTAAATCTAAAGTAACACTGGAAAATAATAAAGTAAAAACATCATTCTGTACAGAAGAAGAAGAGGAAGAGGAAGAGGAAGAAGGAGGAGGAGGAGAAGAAGAAGGAGAAGAAGGAGAAGAAGGAGAAGGGGGGAGGAGGAGGAAGCAGAAGCATCCACCACAACAGTCTTCTGACAGACTAATAAAGACTTTGGTATGACAATCTGCTGTTTATCTGCAGTTGTGCACAGCCCCAGCTTTCTCAGTTATTATTCAAGAGCTGTAACATGAAGAATACCTAATTGCCTCCTGGAGAAAAGTATTACTAAAACGACTTAAGCAAACATATTCTGAACTAACAAAGTATTTTACAATAATCTGAACTGAAGAATGAGTGACAGGTAAATGGCGGCCATTACTGTTCTCCAGGTGCCCGGTCAGGGCCCATTTCGGTCTTACGGAACACCTACCAGCCTCCGGACAGCTCCCAGCAGCCCTGTGTCAGACGCTTCAGGAATGTGATTTTTTTTTTTCTTCTTACTTGCTACAATGCCTGTCAGCTTAGCGTACTGCTCTATCTACTGCTCGGTGGACTCAGAATGTCTTAGGCCTCGGTGGCATGCTATCTCAGCTGCTTCAGATTGGTTAGGTACAAAGGGGCTAGTAAGGGGTGCATTCGTTAAAAAATAATTATTGAGGCAGGGAACAGAAAGCTGGCGAAAGCCAGCTGAGCTCTACCCCACCTAATAACAGAGAAATTCACAGTATCTGCTCTTTAACCGCATTGGCAAAGTATACTTAAAGGTAGTTACTGCATCCTCATACACTTTGGGAAGGAGTCTCTAATTTACTCCTTTGGAAAAAATATAGTTTGAAAGCCATATGTAGACCTGGTGAGAGTTCAGAAATAGGTGACAGCAACACCTTCCTAAGAGTATCAATAAGTTGAGGGACAGTGACTACTTGCAAACCATCTTGCTTTCAACCCTTTGCACCCAGTTCAGTCAGATTCTCAATTTACCTTGTGGTTCTTAGCTGCACCTAAGTTACCCTGGCAACAGCCTCCCTGTTTGCAGAGACTGAAGCAAGCCGCCTCCTCAATCCCTGAGCAGTTTCCTTGTATCTACTCCAGGCATCTGCACATCTGGACTCTCTCTCTCTGTTGCAAGCCTTCTCAACAGCTGGCTGCACACCTGACTGGGATTGTTAGCTGGCCCGCAGTGGCTTGCCTGCTAGCTGGTTTCTGGGGCTTTCAACGCTGTGAGGTTCTACTTCCTTGGTCCATTTCCTGGTCCAGTATGCTCTGCCTTTATTTTTCCACCTCTGGATGTAGCACGTGTGAATCAAAAAGCAATTTGTCCAAGTTTACTTAATTAGAAAAAAAAACAATGACAGGTTGTATTGTACTACTTTTATTTGGGAAATGGTGACATATAATCTCTCTGTGTCTGTGTATCTGTCTGTGTGTCTCTATCTCTCTGTTTCTGCTCCCCCACCCCAGCTATGAAAACAGACACACCCCATAGGAAACTTCCGTTAGTTTACTTGTGTCTGCTGTAACTCTTATTTGGTTTGCTCATAACAAAGTCATTTCCACTTCAGGGAACTCTGACTTGGTGCTGGATGGCCTACTGCTTTAAGCCCTGTGGCCAGTCTAATGTACTGTATCTTAATAATGTGACGAATGACAAGACTAGGTTAGATTTCCATCCCCTTCTAAGGAGCAGCCCCTGCTATTTAACCTGGAACTGGAAGCATGTTGGTGTAGCTTCTCCTCTACTTTTAAAGGCACCATTCAGCCTGACTAGAATGAAGTCAGTTCAGAATCAGAAATAGAATTCTCATCAATTCCTTTCCCGATACAAGACTCTCTCCTGCCCCATGGTCTACAAAGTAAGACTAAGTCTGAGATATGCAAGAGAAAGCATGGAGTGCAGGAAGAAAGTTCCCATTTTTGTGGGAAATACAGTAGAGTATGCATTCACCTGACAGTATAAATACATAGTTTAATAATAAAATGTATGTCCTAAATATGAAATAAAGGTCCAGGTGGGATTGCGATCGAACAATGGCCTCTGACACAACCAACAGCCCCTTAGCACACACGGTGGCAGTGTGGACAGTGACTCATCCCTGTCACCTTGCTCACAGTTCAGCCATATCTAAGCACCCTCTGTCCATTCATACACACTGAACCACTAGAGTACATGCTGTCTAAAGGTGGGAGGCCTTGACTCTTACCCGTTGCAGGTACAATATCAGTGTATTACACAGTATGCAGCAGAAGCTAAATGCATATTATTAAATGAATGGCCAACTAATGACATTGTTTAAAGATATAAGGCTACTGCATATCTCTGTAAGTTCACTTATTAAATCTCTCTGATTGTGATTCCCTTTATGCCACTCCCAAACCTCAGAGAAACCCTAGAACTACGTCAATGACTATCTGAACCTCTCCGTGGCACCATAGAGCTACGTGTACATTCATCTGCCTTCTTCTTAAAAAATCTAAGCCTCCATTTTTTATTTTATGTGTGAATGTTTCACCTGAATATATGTATGTACACCTTGCTTGTGCCTGGTGCCCACAGAGGTCAGAAGAGGGCATCAGATGCTTTGAAACTGGAGTTATGGATGGTTGTGAACCACCTTGTGGGTACTGGGAGTTGAACCCAGGTCTTTTGTGAAAACAGCGTACACTCTTAACCCCTGAGCCGTCTCTCCAGCCCCTCTTCTGGGTTCTCACTCACCTAATTTTTCATATTACATGTTTGCTTCCTCAACAGACTGGAAGACACAAATCAAGAAGTCACAGTGAGATAGTGGATAAGCAAACTTGTAGATAACAAAATATTAATCTGAAGACGTTAGAAGCCTCCGGTTTTACCAACAACTAACAGCTAATCGCAGACCCTAAATCATAAACTAAAAACCTGGACAAAATAATGGGAGGTCATTGATTTCTGTCACTGCCAACAGGCAGTGCGGGGCTGGGCTCCATGAGCAAAGCTCTAAGCACCAAGCAGAGATGGATAAGGACAGGGCGAAGCGGAGGGGAAGCTGGCACAGAGACTACCAGAGAGGAGGGCACTTAGACTAGGTACAGAAGCAGAGCATTGGGACTCTGAATGAGATCCGAGTCTTCGCCTGTGCACTAAGTTCTACAGACGTGGATTTAGACTCCAGCAGGCTGAGGCTAGCCAGGGTCATGCAGACAGACACTTTCACATCTCAAAAGGAAGGAAAGGAGACCAGGCATTTAGCTCCTCTGTAGAACCCATTCCTCCTAAGGGGGAGGACTTGAATTTCACACCCATCTCCACAAACAACACAAATCAGATATATGAATAACCCCCGGATCAATGAACTACTCTTTTTTTTTTGTTTTGATTTTATTGGTGTATGTGTGTGCCTGGGTCAATGCATGTGCAGCACACGTGTACAGGAGCCTGCAGAGGCTAGAGGTAGGCATTAGCGATCCCCAGTTCTGGGGTTACAGATGGTTGTGAGCTACCATGGTGGTGCTGGAAGTGGAACCTGCACTTCTGAAAGAGCAGCTGATAAGAGTACTGAGCCATCTTTCTACCCAGGAAGGTGCCACCAGTTTTGTTGTTGTTGTTATTTATTTATTTATTTATTTATTTATTTATTTATTTATTTATTTATATTGGATATTTTTATTTACATTTCAAATGTTATTCCCTTTCCCCAGTTTCCTGTCCCTAAATCCCCTATCCTATCCTCCTCCCCCTTCTTCTATAAGGGTGTTCCCCCTCCCAAACCACCCCCCTTCCCCGCCCTGACATTCCCCTACATGGGGGGGGGGAGGGCGGGGGTCCAGCCTTGGCAGGACCAAGGGCTTCTCCTCCCATCAGTGCCCAACAAGGCCATCCTCTGCTACATATGCAGCTGAAGCCATGGGTCTGTCCACGTGTACTCTTTAGGTAGTGGCTTAGTCCCTGGGAGCTCTGGTTGGTTGGTATTGTTGTTCTTATGGAGTTGCAAACCCCTTCAGCTCCTTCAATCCTTTCTCTAACTCCTCTAATGAGGACTCCATTCTCAGTTCAATGGTTTGCTGCTAGCATTTGCCTCTGTATTTGTCTCACTCTGGAAATGAACTATTAAAATGCTGAATTCAGGGTGGAGATATGGCTCAGAGGTTAAGAGCACTGGCTGCTCTTCCAGAAGTCCTGAGTTCAATTCCCGGCACCCACATAGCGGTGCTAATAACTATCTAATAACTGTAGTTGCATAAAGCCTGATGGCCTCTTCTGGTGTGCAAATGTATATGCAGACAACACACATATATACGTAAATAAGTAATCTTTTTGAGAAAAAAATACAGCATAACAAAATTTGCCAAATCTGTATTGCCATGGAGGGGAAGCGCCAGCTTCAGATGACTGTATTAACCATATTAGAAGAGTAAAGGGTTAGCTGGCTTCACCTTTGAGATGTTAGAAAAAGAGCATGGTAGGTCAAACAAGTAGAAACGAATCAGATAGAGAAGGCGAAATAGAAAATGAGTATTAGGAAAAAAAAAACCAATTAAATCCAAATTCAGTTCTCTGAAAAGATCAATGAAATCAGTGAAGTTGTAGCTCACTGCTCAAGAGAAAAGGATTCTCCTCAGGGGTCTGAGTGCAGGAGGTTTGCTGCTGCAAACCCTACAGGTGTTGAGGGATGATGAGGGTTGCTATGAAAAAATACAGGTCAGTAGGTTTGGAAAAGTACAGGAAATAGACAAATTCTTTTAAAGTCTTAACTTTCAGAATGGACACAAGATAAATGAAAGTTGGAAACACCACATTTGTATTTTATTGAACCAGTAAGTAGAGATTTTTCCAAAAGAAAATTTCAGGTTCAGATGACCTTGCTGGTTAGAGCGATCATTTAGAAAACAGTCAGCAGACATCTGTGTGCCTTGTGCTTCTTAGAAAAGGAGAAGGGACATTTGCTTTATAAAGGGACTTGCTTTATAAATCCAACAGTGTCCTGATATCCAACCAGACTAAGAGCCTATCGTAAGACTTCAAGAAAATCACGTGTGGTTACCACTAATGTAAGCATTGATAACCAATGCTTGAGAAGATAATTCCACAGCAAACATGTCAACATCTAAAGTGATAACAGCCCATGACTGAATCAGACTTGCTTGTTTCTCAAGGTTAAGTTAACCTTGACAGATCAATGTAACCCATTATATTACAAAATAAGCAAACTAGGCTGGCGCATGTAGCTCAGTGGTCGGTTGCTTACCTGGCACATGGAAGTCGCTGTGCTCTGTGCCCTGAGCCACAAATATTTTTTTTTTCGGAGCTGGGGACCGAACCCAGGGCCTTGCGCGTGCTAGGCAAGCGCTCTACCACTGAGCTAAATCCCCAACCCCCACAAATAAATAAAATAATAAATAAAAATGATATAATCATCTCATAAGATGTAGGACTGTAATTTAACGAAGTTCAAAATCCTCCCGTCAGAAGTTATCAGTGATCCAGCAATCCAGCCTTGGACATAAGCAGAGGGACTGAGTCCATATGTCCAGTGGTGTCTGTGCGTCTAGTCTGATGACAACGTTATACACAGTAACTAAGATATGGAGAAAGCTGGAGTGGCCATCAACTGACGCACCGCTAAAGAGAGGAGATGGGCCTTGGAGAGACGGAGGCTGCTGGTACCTTGATCTCGGCTTTTCCAACCACCAGCGCTGAGAAATATATCACCATTGTTTTTAACCTATCCCGTTTAGAGTATTTTGTTATAGCAACTCAATGAGTGAAGATATTCTTGGATGATGAAAATATTATGAAATCCCGAGAAGGGCTGTAGACTTAATAAGAGAAACTAGCAATGTCACAATACGCAAGGCACGTATACAAAATTACTTTTATATTCCAGCAATGAGCAGGTAGAGCATGAGATGAAAATATAGTATTGCCAACAATGGCATCTTTTCAGAGTGACAGAAACATGATAGAAATTGAGTACGTTAGACAAGCAGTGGTTAGAGAAGCTACGCCTCTGTTAAATCCTCTGATATGAATTCAAAATGGCAGCATTGATAGCAAATAAATGGCACCTTCAGAAACCTGATTTCAGGGTTTAATTTTCATATGTATGGGTGTATGTATGCATACCTAAACACCATGTGTGTGCCTAGAGCCACGGAGGCCAGAAGAAGACATTGGGTTCCTCTGCAACTGGAGTTACAGTTGACCGTGAGAGTGTGTACACAGGGACATGTGTGTACTCAGAGTTGAGCCCAGGTCCTCCGGAAGAGCAGAGGCCATTGCTCCAGCCCCATTTATTTTATTTATGTATATGTCCATTTATTTTGAGACAGGGCCTCACTATGTAACTCTGGCTGCTGTGGACCATGCTATGTAGACTAGGCTGGTCTTGAACTCACAGAGAAGCCATTGCCTCTGCCTCCTAAAAAGTTGATTTTTTTTATTTGTTTAAAAAGGCACCAGAGACAAATAAAAGGATGTTTCCTTTACCGCACTATGAGAAATGAGAAATCAAGGACATTTTGAAACAAACACGACTAGCTTTGTAACTGTCTTTCGTAGTTTGGATCTTGCTTCTCTCCAAATGCTCACCATTGAGGAGTTCGTCGGCAACCCCTGTGACTACTGGGAAGTGGCAGAACCTTTGGAAGGCAGAGGAGGAAGTTATGTTGCTTGAGATATGGCCTTGTTGGGACCTTATTCCGTTCTTTCTGCTTCACATAAACCACCAGGGGAATGGTTTCTCTCACTCTACACTAATACCATGTCAGGAAAAGGCCAGACAACAAGGTGCAGAGACTGAATTGAAACCACTGAAACTGTGAGCTCAAATCATTCTAAAGTTGATTACCTCATGGATTTTTCTTATCAGGATTCAAAGATGAGTACTACATTCTTGGATTGCTTCTTTACCTTTTTTAAAGACATTTGTTTTCAAGGAGGTTTTGACATTATCAGAGAATGACATAAACTAACCCACCATCTGCCTTATTTTTTGAGCCAAAGACATAGAAGTCATGCTTGGTTCTTACTTTCCCATTACCATGTCCCACTTCTAACCTTTTACCAGGTCCTCAGGTTTTACTGCCCAATTAGGACTTGAATTGTTCTGTTTTTATCTGTTACTATTGACACAAGCTCTTCAAAACGGATGTAAGCACTACAGGTCATCAAAGAATTATATATAGGTTACAGAGTGTTGCCATAGGCCAGCAAAAGTGCTCTCTAAGCCTACTCTGTCTGTGTTCATTATTTTAATTTTTTTATTGATCTTAAAGGATTGACAACTGGCAAATAATAGCACTGTATAGTAATTATGCAAGACGCAGAACTTGGTTACAAAACATGATTATTTATGCACTCCATAGACAGGTATATAAACACATATATGTTACATATACATAATATATATATATATATATCTGCACAAGTCATTCTCACCTATGAAAATTTTAAAGAGCTCAGAGTATTAAGTTACAAATCCTTTGAAATGAATTCTATGCCAGGTACTCTGCTAAATATTGGGAATTAGGGTTGGGCATGTGGCTCAGTGATAGAAGTCTCACCAGGCATACACGAGGCCTGGGTTCAGGTCAGTACACTATAAAAAAGCTGTGAAAAACTTTAAATTGGACTATTTTTTTTTAAAAAAACACTATTGTTAGAAGGTATGGTGGCAATCCAAGAACTCAGAGGCAGAGGCAGGAGGATCCCTGTGAGTTTGGAGGCCAACCTGCTCTACACAGGGTGTTCCTGGCCAGCCAGGGCTACATAGGAAGACACTATCTTAAACACACACACACACACACACACACACACACACACACACACACACACACACACACACACACAGATTAACAAAAACACCCTCTATTGTCTATAGAAAGTGGACTTGTCCCGACTTTCTGAGACTAGTGATATGAGGAGTATTCTCACGTACTCTAAGTATGAAGGTAGTCTTAGCAATACTTTAAAATGTTTCCTATTATTTACTTAGATGTAAGTATGAGTGAGAGCACCTGTGAGTGTGCCTGCGCGTGAGGGGCCCGAGGGGGCCAGAAGAGGACCTCGGATGCCCTGGGGCTCGGGTCACAGGCAGCTGTGGGCCGTCTGATGTGAGTGCTGGACTCAATCCCTGGTCTTCTGAAGGCACAGCAAGTGCTCTTAGCCACTGAGCCATCTCTCCAGGCCTGGCAATAATATTCCCAACACCCTGGATGAGTATCTATGTAAGTTTTCTAAAGTAAAAAAAAATACAATTCCTTAAAGATGCCTTTTTGTATTAATGGCATTACCACAATACCCATGCCTCCCGCCTTTGCTTTGCATCTCCTCCATGGAATGCCACCGCAGTGCCCTAGGATCACAGGGTGAAAAGAGTGTCCTTCCTAGTCCCCAGTGGGTCCCACGCGACTGTGAGAGGCAGATTCGACTCTACAGTGGTTGGGAAGAGAAGCGTCATGCCAAAGGCTCTAACTTTATCACAAATGTAGCTATCAAGAATTGTGTGAAACACTGTCATCAATTAAACATGGGATAGAATAAAAGGTGGTTGTACAAAATAACTGCTCAGAGGAGGGAAAAAAAAGGAAGAGAAACAGAAAGCCAGTGGAAGCGAGAGAGCCTCACGGCTGAACTCTGCAGAAGGCGCCTTCAAATAAATATTTCAAAGCTCCGTATGAATATTTTAAGCATGACAACTACACATAAACACACAGCCAAAGTGCTCAAATCCACTCAAGAAAGACTATTAAGTCATCAACTTGCTCCTGACAGGATCCACTGAATATGGCAACAGTGAGAAGGCAGGAGACAGTTGGAGCCATTTCAAGACTGCTAATTTAACTTGTCTTAAAACCAACCAATGCTCAATGTGTCATCATCAATGTCATCTCATCGCAGCCTGAAAAGCCTTCGACCTAAAGCAAAAAGGTCCCCAAGTGCCACCCTTCTTGTCTGCTGGTTGAAAATCTAATTGGTTCTGCTGACAGGCTTGGGAATTGGTAGAGAGGCTGTGCAGTTAATCTCCAAGGGCCAGCAGAGAGCTCAGTATCCGTCTCAGAGCTCTGCTCCCTGGCTGTCGTAAAATGACTCTGATGGGAGAGCGGGCTCTTATGCTTCAGCTGTCTCCTGACTTCTGTTAAGTCAAATTCAATAAAGTTTGTCACTCAATAATCTGAGAGCTACCCAACAAAACCTCTCTGATCAATAACAGCTTGCTGCTTGCTCTTGGGAAGGTGACCTATTAAAGATTAAAAACACACCTGCTGCTTGAATCAGACATCCTTTTCCCCCACTTTTAAATGAGAATTTGTCCATTAAAAATCAGATTAGCTACTAGAAATATACATGAGGAATTGTATAGGGGAGTCGGGAATGAGATACAAACATCTCAGATGTGCTCAGATGTGCTGCTCTCTCGATGCCTGCATAAAGTTTGGTGGTTGTGGGTTTCCGCTGCATTTGGCTATTCCAGGCACTGATTTACCCCATATTTGCACTTCAGTACCACACACTCGTGTACTTGCTGACTGTGTGTGCAGTCAAAGCCTTGGCATTGCAACATTAATTCAACTCTCAATCAAAACAAAGCAATCTACTGTCTTATGTCATTCACCTTCCTGCAGAACACTGTGAGCGCTTATTTGGGGAGAAAGGCGGACCTGTTTAAAGCCATGCACTGTTGATTTAAGCCGCTCCCCTGACCTAACTATTCATATATTAGGTGGAACCTTGGGTAACTCCACACTTTCTAAATATAGCCCAGTAAACCCAGGACACAGTGAATAAACGATTAGGCAAAATTAGAGAACCAGTTACTTGCAGCCCATTTTCAAGCCTCTATTCTTGAAGACTTTACTCTTTTAGAAGAACTAAGAAATAATTTCAAGTTCAATCAGTATCGTGAGAGTCTCAGGATTTTTCTCTTTAAGAAGAAGGAAGCTGGATAGAGTGGAAATTCCTTTACGTTAAGCCAGCAGCAGACGCTACCCTATTTAGGGCCCTTCCCTTGCCCAAGAGGATGTGTTCAGGATGTATTTTGTCAAAATTCTTCTTATGAAGGTGTATGACCAAGTGACAGAGGACATTACCTAAGGAGAGTGAGATAGACATTCTACAGAGCAGCACTTACTAAAGAGGGCTGGCAGGGGCCTCATGCCATGGTGCTCTTGACTGCTTTTCCCATTGTGAAGCACACAAATGTCCTTCCAGAGACAGACACGTCCACCTCACCATTCACATGTCTTGGCCTTTTCCATACACTCTAAGCATGTTTCCTTTCCAAGGCACTAATTTTCTCCCATGACATTCCCAAACTATCAGAGGACACATGTGACAGGGAGGTATGGATCACATCTCCAACAGCCCCTACTCCTCTCGTCACCATCTCTTTGAACTCTGAATTCGTCGCTCCCCCCGCACTGGCCCGTGCCTCCTTGGTTTCCTGCTTCCGGCTTCTGTGGAACGCCTTCATCAAAGCACTGCTCACTGAGCAAGAGTTCACTTCTGCCCTCCTTCATTTTCTCTTGATTGGTGTGAGGCACGCAGATCCAAGTCTTTAACTCCTGGATGAGCAACGCATAGAGTTCGGAAAGGCCAAGCTAATCTAATTAAGGCTCTCTGATAAAAGTAAAGCCATTCTCCATGTCGGTTGAGCCCTGGGATGGGGTGGCTCATTTCTGAGGATCGCTGGGTGGACTCAAATGTACAGTTACTATGTGGTTGAGCCTAGGACAAGAAACATGAAATGATCACCTTTCCTGGTGAAATATATATATGTATATATACACACATACATATACATATATATGTGTGTGTAAATATAAATATATATATGTGGGGTTTTTCAATCAATATATTTGTGAGCTGACTTATAATAAGAAGCTTTGAAACCATCTAAATAAAAGAACAATAGTTTAAACACACACACACACACACACACACACATAATGAGCAGTCGTCATTGGAGTCGTCCATCTTCCCGGGGAATAATTAGTTGGCAGATAAGTGGAAAAACCTTAAAGGTCTAAAATAAGTTGGTGTGTAACTTAGAATCATAGAGCATCTTCAGGAAAATACACAAGGGAAGGGCAAATTTGCATTTTTTCCGAGGCTGGCTAAGGAGATGGGGAGAATACAGCGATGTAAGCAGCTGCAGGGTTGCCCCCGCACGCTTCCTGGCCCAGAGGGCAGAATGGCAGTGCAGTGAGAGCTGGCCTGCAAGGACACCCACAGGACTGGAGGTCAGAGGACAGAGGGCGTGAGGGTGCAATGTGGCTAGACAGATGGTTCCCTGGTAGGTCTGGCATCCTTGAGGGAGCTCGAGGGCAGAGCACAGCCATCAGTTGAGCTGTGAGCAACGGTATCTCTGGAGACCAGGGTGAGAGCTCAGGTACTTGCTGTGCCCTGCCTGAAGTCCGGAGCCTCTCGTCTTTTGACAGCACCTTCTGAAGCATTCTCTCTCAAGACTCTATGATGACATGTTAAGTTATGAAGTGTGATCATGATACCTTAAAAGCAATAGTAAGACCTCAGGTGGGAGTTATTTTCATTAACATACATGCTAGGCCCTAACTAGACTCTTCCCCTGATGCCTCAGATGTAATGAGCCTTCAGTCACTTCTTCAGCTCACCTGAATCATGGTCTATATGGATGCTGAGGGCAGGGAGCTGGGAGTCTTCCCTCATCTTTGGATACCAAGCCATCACTGTTGCAATGACCTCTTTCTAAATCTCTCTTGGCCCACATTTCTCTATCCTCTCAGCTAAGGCCCACATTCAGAGGTGACCCCTCTCCTCCCTTGAGAGCTGTTCTTTCCCCATTCAAAATTATCTCTCCACTATGGGCTGCCATTTTTTTTTCCAATTCACTCTTTACCTGGTGCCCTGATCTGTCACTGTGTCAAGTTTGTCAATGGTTCTGCAGTGCTATTAAGATGAACGTTAAAGTCCTCAGAATGACCTACACAAGCCTTCAAGGCCTGGTCTCCTCAGAGTCCTGCTTTAGAATGCCACAGCTTGTCCCCTTTCCTTTCTAATCCGGTCAGCCTTACTTTCCTTAGCACCAGCACATCCCCGGGCACAGAGCAAACACACAACTCCCATGCCCCGCCTCCCATTGGTCCACCCAGCCTACCAATGTACTTTCCCCACCTTTTCACCTCCAAATGGCACCTTTGAAAAGGAGATCTAGCATTCCGTCCCTCTGGAAATGGTTTTGGTTGAAAAGGAGGTAGGCATGGAAGGGAGAAGAGCAGAACAGGTTTTCTGGAGATGAAGTATGTACAAGCCCTACCGTACTTCACGACTAGCTTAGCTGTTTTATATGGTGTTCGCTGTTCTTCTCTGACCTGGGGCTGTTTACATTTGTCTTCTATGGAACCTCAGACTTTACAGACTGCTTGACAGCTGTAATCGACCCCCTCATTCCACAGACGATGGATCTAAAAGTCGGTGCCTAGTTAGAACACGGCATGAGCCCAGCAATGCCCTCAGAGTCTAACTGCTTGTTCAGTATGTACTATGGCCGCCATTCGATCACTGTTGATGACCTTAGAGATAGAACCTGTTCTCTAATCCTCACCGCTCTCATCTGTGAAAGAGCAAAGGCAACTCCTCAGGCTCTCATGGGAGTTAAGGAAGTGATGTATGACAAGAACTCAGAACAGCCTCAGCCTCTAGCAAGTGCTCAGAAAATGCCAGGCATTGCTGTGACTGCTACTGGCTCATCCATGAGCTCCTTCAGAGGAAGGATATGACTTAGGACTTTTGATTCCCCGATGAGGTAAGCACAACCAAAGGCAATATAAAACATTGGGCAATTCAGCAGGCAGTACAGCATAGCCACAACCAATCAGCAGGATGCTGCCTGGTGCTACATTAGGGTCCCGGAATCCTTCTGTGTGTTTTACCCCATTTATTGGCTCGCAGGAGACCTTGGGATTTTGGGGAGGATCTGGACCCAGAGATGGACAGCTCGAACAGAGGAGATAGGGGATGGCATCCAAGAGGGCTACTCCCCAATCATTAGGGATTTATTTCACAATTGAAAGTTCAGTTATGCTGGTTGTGTTCTGTTCTGAACCAGCTAACCACAGCTACAGTAGCTACTCTGATGCTAATTGATAAATAAAGACCAATTACATGAGTGAAAACTCCATGTCAGTGCTACTTCCATGTTTCCTACATGGTTCCCCAAAAGATGTCGTTAAGAGCTGGAGAGGTGGTTCAGCGGTTAAGTGCACTGGTTATTCTTCTAAAGGACCTGGGTAAATTCCCCAAACCCACATGACAGCTTACAACTAGTTGTGATGCCAACTTACGGGCTCTAACACCATCCCTGGTCTATGAGGACACCAGGCACAGGAGTGGTGCATAGATATACAGCAGGCAAAATACTCATACACATGAGAAATAAATTACAAAAATAAACAAGTTACAAAAAAATGTCATTAAGTGCTGTGTAAATGCACCACAGATTTAAAAATATTCTTATATCCATCTACCTTTTCTTTTGTCCTATCACTTCTATTTGCCACATATGTGACTGGGAGAATTTCTTATGCAGACATCAGACATGGTAGATTGGGCAAAGACCTATCGTAGAAAATCCAGCCTCGGGCTCTAAAACTCAGTGATACCAGTGGAGGAGGTAGGGGGCGAGAAGTGAGTTCAAAACACGTAGTCTTGTTCATTATCATGGCTTACGGACCATGGCTGAGTCTGTGTATACATTCTAATGAATTCATTTAAACTCTAGAACAGGCTTTCCTTGGCAGTTGGCCTGTGTTGTTCTTGAGGCTGTATATGAACAATTGCAAATAAGTCATTTTGCCCCTGAGGAGCCTCATGATAAGAGGAACCAGAAAGTTCTGTGCTGCCCTTCCAGAGCTGAGTAAGAGCGAGGGTAAAGTCACAACGAGAATGTTATCCTGAGGAGGAAAAGACTGAGCAAAATTCCATAATCTATGCTTCCTCAAAGTATACTCTTCTGTTTGCTTTGCAACGCACTGAACTTAGGGGCTGGGGATATGGCTCAGTGGATAAGACACTCACCTCATTAAGGAGACCAGACTTCAGACCCCCAGAATCCCCATCAAAAAGCTGGGTGGGCACAGAGAGAGGCACCTGTAATCCCAGCAGGTGGAGGGGTGGCTCAGTGGTCAAGGTAGAAGCAGGATTCATGGGGGACGCTGGCTGGGTAGACTGTCTGGAAGCATGAGTTCTGGGTTCAACAGAACAGAGGAGAACGCCATTCGACACCAACCGCTGGCCTATGCCACATGTGTATACACACCTACACGCAGTGAGCATGCACAGGCCTCCCCCACACACCACAGCACCACGAGTCAAAAGAAAATCAGTGCTGAACTTAGTAATGTGTAATTTTTAATAGCTAGAGCTGCAGTAAGGGATTTTTATTACTCAGCAAAGATACGCTTTATTATCTTTATTGCTTAGCAAAGACACACCGGAAATTCTTTAGCTATTGGTGACATCCTCACAGCCATTCCCCTTTAGGACAAAATGCTATGTGTGGTGGTCATTTGCTTCCTGAATAACTAGTCCTATGAAATGTTGCTTTTTTTCTAATGGCATCGTTTTGACCTTTACATAACAGCTTCTGTTAGGCTTAAAGCATAACTCCAGGTCACAAGAGCTAAGGGCAGGGCTTTAAAAATGATGTTCGCTGCTATTGAAACACATTGCAGTGTATTGGAATGGTACCCAGGCTCCATGGGCTGAAGGGAAGGATTACTAAACCTCCTTTCTGAGAGTTCTTCAGGACACAGGATTTTGAGATAAAGCCATTATGCTTTGCAATCTCCTCCTCATCTTCCTCTTCCTCCTCTTCCTCTTCCTCCTTCTCTGCCTCCTCTTCCTCCTCCACCTCCTCACTATTAAAATAGAAATGCTCTATATTTTCTTAAAGTACCTGAATATATATTCTTTATATGTGTACCACCTGACCACAGATGTGCCTTCAAGAACTTTTTAAAGTTACTATAATGTGTAAAACGGGTTGGCCTACACCTACGTCTCGGTGCCACATGCATGCCTGCTGCTCACAGAGAAGCCAGAAGAGGGCATCAGATCCTCTAGAAGTGGCTGTGATCTCCCGTGTGGGCGCTGGGACTCAAACCAGCTCCTCTGGAAAAGCAGCCAGTGCTCTTACCTCCGAGCCCTCTCTCCAGCCTGCTCTGGGCTTTGGAGAGCTCCGTTTGAATTAGCACCCCAGGACCATCGGTCCCCCTAGATGGCTCTCCCTTTTGTCCTGATGAGCTTTTCTACCCCTGATTTCCTGTTCTCTCCCCACTGGCAGTTTATTGGGCTCAATGGTTAACAGCCTGCATCTGTGAGCCTTTATCTCTCAAAGGGGTCGGAAGCCTTGGTTCTGTTCTATTCTTCTATGTGAAAAGTCTCAAAAACATCTCCAATTTTCTTTCTGGAAAAAAGAAAGTATTTTCCTAGGGTGGGGTTCTGTAGCTTTTCATCAGTTCTCCCAACACAAAACAGTTAAGAAGTATTAAGTGCCTCTTCCACCCTCACACAAGTAACAGAACACAATTGAAGCTAACAAGTCACGCCCTATTTTTACTTTGAGATATTTCATTCCCATTTATTTTTAGCAAATATATTGCAAATGTAGCTTGTCAGTTTAATTGAAAGAGTTACATTATTTTGGTTGTACTGACAGTTTTTGTTCATTGGAACTGTAGATTTTAGTAATTTAGGTAATTTTCTAGTGTGAATCACAAACACGGAGGAAACTTAGGAGCTGGGATCATCAATTTCACTTTATCTGATAAAGTTAACACTTTCCCAATAAGAGAGGCCCCACACCTTCTCAGAAACCTTCTGGCTTTCCCTTCTGCATCTTCTTCTCCCCTTAGACCGTAACATCCCAAGAACTAATGCTTAATTACTTCTCATCTTTCATTTTAGGTTAGTAATTTTATTTCGATATCTTTCTTTTCAACCGAACTATAAGCTCTCTGGGAATTGAGTATTTGCTTTCTTTTGTCCTTGGAGACTTGCACAACTTTCTAGCAAGTAGATGCCCAGTAACCTGCTACTGACTGAATAAACGCAGTGCTCTGGGCAGAAAAGTATCAGTACCCCTAATCCAAGTGTATACAACCAGCTTGCTTTATTGGTGGGGAGGGGAAGGTTGGTATTTCTAGGGACATCTCTGTTGTCGTGATTACTAACATCTTAGGACAGGATGCTTTGGGACGCGCACCAGCCAATCTACAGCGTTACATGGCTGCTTTCCTGTACAACTTAACCAAGTCCACTGTTGATGACAGTCTTCAACATGTCCACTACCCTGGCACCCATCAGAAGGAGGGGAAGGTTTTGTCACCAGCAGGGGGTCCTACACCAACACTGCTCAGCCCAATAGAGAGCCTTATGGTGGGATACAATCAAGGGCCTTTTAAGGCCTATGAAAGATTCTGTTTCATCCTTTTGGAAATACGCCCCGCCTCCATTTCTTTTAAGAGAAGACAAATTTATTACTCCAGAAACTGAGCTCTGCGAAAGAAGCAGTGGCCAGTCTTAGGGGTGGGAATTTGCTGCCATGGATGGGGTTGCTTTGGAAGACACCCAGACAATGGTTTAAAAATGGCTTATATTATTCCACACAAAGGAGTGTGTGTGTGTGTGTGTGTGTGTGTGTGTGTGTGTGTGGCGCGCACATGCGCGTGTGCCTGCACACTAGTTCTTTACGTTGATTAATCTATTTTTGAGGTGTAGGGCCAAGTGGGAAAGCATTCTTTTTAAATGTGATTTTCTCTTCTAAAGACTTGCACACGTGATTGATAAGAAAGATTTCAGATTGAACCTCACTTGGATAGAGACAAGGGTAGGTCGAGAGTGACACTCAACGTAAATGATAGAGAACACGCTAGAATAAGAAATAGGGGAGCTAACGCAGAGGCATCAAAACTAAGCCAGCAAAATCCAAACTCCAGGAGTTTCCTACGACAGATGGCTGGACTCCATTCCCTGGTGACATGGTGGTGACACAGTAAAGGAAGGACCATGAAGTGGAGTGGTCCCTCATCCATGCGTGTGTGCATCCTGGAGCCAGGCTAGAGCGACTGTAAGGGTGGCAGTGGGAGACAGTCAAAAGGCAGAGAAACTGGAACTGCATACTTGATGTGAAAATATGGGGGTGGGGATTTAGCTCAGTGGTAGAGCGCTTGCCTAGCAAGCACAAGGCCCTGGGTTCAGTCCTTGGCTCCGGAAAAAGGAGAGAGAGACAGACAGAGAGAGAGAGAGAGAGAGAGAGAGAGAGAGAGAGAGAGAGAGAGAGAGAGAGAGAGAGAGAGAGAGAATACACATACAATATATGAATGAAGGTATTCAGGAACGAAATGATATCTGGCATTTGACCTTTTTATAACCAATGGTGGGGGAGAGGGGGACAGACCAACCACGCTTTGGTCATGAGGTGGTGGTGAATATCCTCTACCATCATGCATTTCAGTAACTCTATTGGCTTTTAAATTTCATAATAAAAATTAAAGATCTCACTTCTAGAATTTTTCACCTGGAAAGTACATTTGGAAAAATTGTCCATTATAAAAATCAAAATGTCTTAAAATTATAATTACACATGCACAAATAGGGAATTCCTGTAAAATGCGGATGTGACATCGAATGGCATCTGTCGCACACAGCTCACACAAGTCACGATAGTCAGTGGTTTGCCTGCTTCTCATCAAATGCTATCTTTCAGGAAAAGTGGATAACACAGTCTATACTTTTAATTCATAATTGGTGATATTTAAAATAAATCGACCTCTTTTGTGTGTGTCATGTAAATCGTGGATGGCTTTTAATGCTCATGCATCGTACCCCAGTAAATGCAAATGTGTGCATGCAAGAGCTGCTGAGTGTTCAGTTAAGAAATAAACATGGATACGGCTAATTGTTTTAAAAAATGAAATATTCATATACAAACCTTCCTTCCCCGTGAGAGACGGAAGAGACTTCTCTGCCATTTCCACTGTGGGTTAAGTCTTTATGTGTTGTTAGAAACGGTGGGAACACCAGCAAAAATGTTCTCATGACTTAGAATGGCCTCATCAGCATGGCTGGGACATTCTGAACGTTAGCAAGGAGGCAAATGAGAAAGAAAATAGTCTTTCCCAGATGAGCCTGCCCTGCCATGGGGATTTACAGCCTGTGTGCACAGAATGAATTTCCTACCCCGGCAGAACCTTCTGATCGCAAAGGAGCCACCACCAGGAGGATGGCTGATGCCACAGAGCTGTCTGTAAGAGGTGCCGCATGGCTTATCAGTTCATTACGAGGCCGGAACGCTGACCGTCAGAGTCTACAGAAGCAGGCCGAGCTTCAGAGGAAGAGCTGGGAAGCTCACAGAGGAATGGAGGAGGGGGAAAGTTACTGCTTAGAAGCAGCCTTCTGCAAACTTTTAAAGATAAACTTTAAGATACCAGACGTTCTGCCATTTTGAAGGGTCATAATGAAAACAACTTCAATATTTTATTCAAATTCTGGAATGAGTGATCTGTATTCTGAAAGGATGGAGCATTGAACTGGGCGACTTTTAAAGCCCGGGGACCTTTAAAAACAACGGTGCTATTTTAAGGATGGCATTTTAGAGGGGCAGAGACGGCTCTGTGGTTAACAGTAAGTATCAGGGAAGCCATGCAGGTTTCCCACACACCCCCCCAGACTCACACATACACAGAATTAAAAACAAAACGAATCTCTAAGAAAAGTTGGCACTTTAGTAAGGTAAGCCTGGGTGTTCTCTTAGCTAAAAGGTAACCTCTGCCTGCTTGTCTCTGGCTGCTACAGTTTGGGGACTGACATCTGGGTACCGTCATCTAACTTAACACTGAATGAAAACCAACTACACACCTTTTTACTCTCTGTTAGACCTTGGAGGTTATTTAAACAGAAGAGGACATTTGTACTTCTGAGACCCCTTCCCTTTCTCATCCAGTCTGGTTCTTCAAATTAGTAACTATTATCTAATTTCCTCACCTGTGGTTTTCTTCTGCAAATACTTTACAGAATAAATATTGTGTATTTTAGGCACAATATTTATGATAGCCTCTGGGCTCACTGATATTCCTTAGTACCTTCTTTAAAGTTCAGATGTGGGAAAGCAGTAGACAGGAAGATGCAAACATTAAATGTGCCTGGTGCTCCCACAGCCCTTCACTCGTGAACAGTATTCTCACGAAGCATTGAGTGTAGCCTCAACTGTCCAAATGGCTCAAAAAGTACGTCAAGTTTTTACTTCTTTTAATGTATTTCTGATCTAAAAAAAATGGCCTATAGACATAACTCGCCAATAGAAATTTGGAGCTACTCAAGGATTTGAGAAATGCTATGTATGGAAATGTTTTCTGGTGTGGCTGTCAACACCTTCTTAAGAACCCACAGATACAACTCTACCCTCAGAACTCACTCTTCTGCAGGTGTGATACAGAAAAGTCACATCCAGACCCTCGGTCACTGGCTCATTTCACCTTTCCGTGTCTTAACTTCTCCAGGGCACTGAAACGCATACGTTCTGAGGCTTTTCCATAAACGCTACAAGGCTTTTTTCAGTTTGACTCAATAAAATATCTAAAATGTTCTTCCTCCAAACACACTAGGAAATTACATGTGCTTAGTGGCACTGTGTGTGTCTGTGTGTGTGTGTGTTTGTGCGTAAGTGTGTGTGTGAGTGTGTGTCTGTGTGTGTGTCTGTATATGTGTGTCTGTTGTGAGTGTGTGTGTCTGTGTGTGTGTCTGTGTGTGTGAGTGTGTCTGTGTATGAGTGTGTGAGTGTCTGTGTGTGAGTGTCTGTGTGTGTGTTCTGCCTACATGTGTCTGTGTGTGTGTGCCTGTGTGTATGTGTCTGTGTGTGTGCCTGTGTGTGTGCCTGTGTGTGTGTCTGTGTGTGAGTGTGTGTGCCTGTGTCTGTGTGTCTGTGTGTGTGTCTGTGTGTGAGTGTGTGTGTGCCTGTGTGTGTGTGTGTGTGTCTGTGTGTGTGTGTGTGTGTGTGCCTGTGTGTGAGTGTGTGTGAGTGTGTGTGTGCCTGTGTGTGCTTACGTGTGTGCTGTGTGTTTGTGTGTATGTGTGTGTGTATGAATGTGCGTGTGAGTGTGTGTGTGTGTGTCTGTGAGTGTGTGTGCCTGTGTGTGTGCCTGTGTGTGTGTGTGTGCCTGTGTGTGTGCCTGTGTGAGTGCCTGTCTGTGTGTGTGCCTGTGTGTGTGTCCATGTGTGTGTGTGTGTGAGTGTGTGTGTGTGTGAGTGTGTGTTTGTGTAATCAGGGATTGACCTTGGGGATACTGACATACTAGGCAAGAGCTCTACTACTGAGCTAAAGCCCAATCCCAAATCACAATTATTCTTACTAGAATATATACCAAAATCAGTCACAAATAACACAAATATTTCCCCCACGTAAAGCCTACAACTAGAGAAAGAGGCATAGGACAAAAATGCTAGTTTGAAAAGGCCACAGCGAAAAATGTCTGTATGAGTAACAGAGAGCTGGGCTAAGATTAATCGTGTGAACCGTGCGAAAGTCGTTTGTTAGTTAACAGCTCTTAGAGAATATGGTAATCATGGCCTAATCTGGGACTTCACCTCAGGAGGATTCTCTTATTACGGCTTCTTCATCTCCGGATGTTTTTGTCTCCACATCTGACAAAGAATTACGAAGGAGAAGAATTATAGAAAAAGAGAAGGGGACGTGGCGGAGGGTGGAATTGTTGCTGCAGTCTTCTCAGGCCGAGGATGAGAGGTGAGAAAAGGTCTGGGGCCTGGGAATTGCATTTCTTCCACAGTCTGCTGAGTCTGTCACTGGTTCAAGAATTCACACTGGGACTCAACAATGGAACACTTAGACCGAGAGGATGGGAAATGCTTGCTGGGGTTGGTCAAACAGGGTTAGCCACAATACACTATGTGTTCGGTTTTCTCTAGAACCATGACGGGTCTGATAATGAAAGTTAACAACTCTATCCTAAAGCCTACTGGAGAACTAACAAGCACACTCAGGGAAAGGAAACAGCCAGCAGTGCGCACCCTCAGCCACACAGCACACTCGACTCATAAGCCTATGCGACAATCAAGGACTTGAGAAGTTGATGGTGAACAAAAGAGAGCAGAGAACAGTGACTCCGGACTTTCCTTGTCACTGTCGTAATTCTCACATGCCAAAATTAGCTATTATTTACTACTCGAACTTAAATTCGGGTGACGGCGGAATCCTGATGACCGGGGCAGAAAGGCGTGTCGCAGGAGTGTTGTGCTAAAGAAGTCTAAGCTGCAGCAGCTGACTCATCACCCAAACCTTATGGAAGTCCCAGTTCTCGTCAAAGACGAGTTATAAAGCAGGCTCTTTCCATCCCCGTTTGCTACCAAAAAACTCCAAAATCACCATAAAATCTAAAACAAACTTTGATATCCTCCACTACTTCCATCTAACAAGCCTGTACACACCTGAAGATCCTCCCCACCACCTCAGTGTGTGTGCGTGTGTGTGTGTGTGTGTGTGTGTGTGTGTGTGTGTGTGTGTGTGTGTGTGTGCGTGTGTGTGTGCGTGTGTGTGTGTGTGTGTGTGTGTTACTAGGCAGCAAGGAGGAAAACCATGCTCAAATCGAATTTCTAAAGACAAAAGGTCAAATATTTAGGGAAGAAAACTTCTATGAAAAACTTGGTCTCATGATGACAGTTGGTGCAGCTGGGCCCGGGGAAGAGTTCTAAACTGTTATTTTACAAGGGTCGACAGTTCTTGACATTTTAGTCTGACAATGAGCATGGACGTCACAGTCTGGAAGTAAGGCCAGGCTTGCTAACAAGACTCCTCAACCACGGCGGAGTGAGGAAAACCAGGTTAAAAGGAGAACACGACCTTTTCACAAACCGTGAGATGAAACATGTAAAGCCACTCGTTCATAAAGCACCAAGTCTTTAAAAAGAAAAACTGTAAGACCTCCGATGGGTAAATCTCCAAGCTTCTCAAATCAAAGAACAGGGGAGGCCCGAGACGCTCTGACTAGCCGTGTTGAAGTTCCAACTGAACTGTTACCACAGACACTACTCGGGGCTATGGCAGCCCAGCCCACGCTTGGTCACTGTGCAATTTCAGAACCCAAACTGAAAAACGATTTCTAAAAAAGTATGTAAAACTTAAGTCCTCGCTCCCCCCGCCTTTTTTGGTATTCTTAATGAGTATGCTTAAAATTAAAAAAAAAAACCCTACGGTTTCTTTTATTTTAAAAAATTTACATAGATTAATCTTTGAATTTTAAGAAATGATTCTGACAAATTACTTTTCATTCCCACAGAAGATAATGGCCCTATTAAACGAAATAATAATAGGGCATGGATTAAATGGGCTCTAAAAGAATATGATATTGATGTATCTACCCCTTCCAGTTCACTCATTGAAAGGATTAGCTGGAATCGGCACAGCAGCTCTATAAAACAGAGAGTGACTGGCTCCTGAGAAGTGCCAGATGGCCAGGAGAAAATATCTTCCTTACAACAGCGTCACAAAGCCCTTCAGGCGAGGACAGATACCATCTACTTTTGAAAGCTGCCAGGTATTATGATGTGTTACTTTCCGTGTATAAATACGCTCTGGGTCACTGCCGCAGTCTCCGAGAAGCAGAACCGCGGAATTTCTAACAGTCACGATGCTCCCACCTCCCAGTAATTCTCACCGGGATGTTCAAAGTGCTCTCCCGCTCTACCCCAAGGAGTAAAGCTGACTTCTAGTAAACAATGATGGAGAACTTGCATGTGTCAAGATTCCCCAAAATACAGCGTTTCATTCTCCAAGATGCTAATAGATTTATAATTGATCAAAATTTAAAAGGCATACTAAATGGAGGAGCCCTACACAGATAAAATGCATACATTTTTCCTTGGGTAATTATGGCTTTTTGCCGACGTGAGCAATTACTCCATCTAATCATGCATTCCAGTTAGCGACTCCCAGATACGAGGTTTGGCATCCGTACTCAACATCTGTGATGGGTATAGCTCTTTTGAACCTTGTCTTTTACGAACCCGACTTTATTCCTTCTGTCCATCTGCTTGTGTCTTCTCCCCATCCACAGCCATTGACACGTTTCTAAGATCAGACCGGAAGGGGAACGGAGGCGCCGACTGGGTCTTTCTGAGTTGGGACTTCCTCATGGTGGACAACTGTCTCCTCAGTTCACCATGTTTCTGCTGTGGGCACTGTCGTTAACAGCGGAAATAGGTGTGGTGAGTTGGCCTTGAGATCAAGCCTCGCTGGTCTTCTTGCTGAGAACTCAGCAGTGGGTAACGGAAGGTAAAGGATACTTAGCAGAGTCTTTCACCTAGCTCCATGAAGAAACTGGGCCTTCATTTTCTCCTCTCAGATTCCTCCAAATCTTACTTTTGCCCATTTATTCTTCTGTGACTTGGAACTAAGTTCTCATTCAAAAATTAACAGAAAGTTGGAAACATTCCTAGGAATCATGGAATCCATAAGCTACTCTTTTTAAAATTAAAACTTTATTGTAAAGATCAAGATGGATTTAGTAGCCTATTCAAAGTTAAACATATTCACCAAAGCTTCTTAGACTTTTTAATTTTATTATGTTAATAAAGAAACACCTATAGCATGATATCACAACTATATTTTAAACATATATTTTGGCAGGCATGTTCCTATGTATGTGGAAGTATGCATATGTGCATGAATATGCGTGATGTGTATGAATGTTTGCATGTGTGTGTGCATGTGTGTGTGCATGTGTGTATGCATGTGTGTATGTGCATGTGTGCAGAGGTGCTGAGGCTGAAGCTGAGTGTCTTCCCAGACACCTGTTTTATTTTTTTTGAGACAGAGTCTTTCATAGAAACTCATCTACTTGCAGAGGCTGGCCGGCCAAGGAGCCGTAGGAACCTCATGCTTCTTCCTCAGCATGGAGATTACAAGAGCACGCTCCCATGGCCAGCTTTTCTGTAGGCTCTGGGCTCCAACTCAGGTCCTAGTGCCTAGTCAGTATGCACATCACTGGCAGAACCATCTCCCCAGCACATTTTCAACATGTTTTCATAATTATAGTTCAGTATAATTTTTGGTACTACTACACTTAAATTAATTCATTTGAAACATTAAGAAAAAAAACCATAAACAATAGTGTCAAATGCCAAGGGGTTCATGACTCTTTAACAACAAGGGCTGAGAACATCAGAGCTATATGGATTCTCTCTCTCTCTCTCTCTCTCTCTCTCTCTCTCTCTCTCTCTCTCTCTCCATCTCTCCCCCCGCTTGCATACACACTCGCACACACACACTTACTCACCACCTATGATCTACTACGTTGTCATTTTTATTAGACTGTTCATTACAATCTACAAAGAGCCCAGAGAGGGACGTTCTTGTAGGTCAGGTGGTGTTCTCACTAGCCAGTGAGGTACTAATCATAGAACCACTGCAAATAATCGTTAGCTAGCAGATGTTCAGTTATTTCATCCTAGCTAGCCAAAATAGCTGTACGCAGTGGTTCGGGGACCCGCTTCTCAGAGATTAGCACAGCCTTCTCAAGAGCAGAACTTAGCTGACTGAGTACTCAAGCAGAACTCAGCTGCATACTCAGTCTGTGGGGACCTTGAACCTTCATGAACAGTCACACTACAGCTCATCAAAGCCTTGCAGATAAATAACCAGTCAGTCAATGTGCACCCAAGGGACTGCCACACTGACAGCCCCAAACAGAGATGCCTACATGATAAACACTCGGAAGTCATTTTCTGGGAGCCATGTGGGATTCGAATGAGGCAGGTACCCCACAGTTTTGAGTATTTGGACACTTGGTCCCCAGTTGATGGTGATGTTTGGGGAGTTGTAGGTGGTGAAGAAGTCCATCGCTACGGGCAGGCCCTGAGATTTAAGAGCTGTGCCTACTTCTGGCTTGCTCTCTCTGCTTCAGGCTTGCAGTCCATGATGGGAGCTTTCTGTTTCTTACCCTGGCTCACGTACTGCCTGCTGCCATGCCTCCCGCCATGAGGGTAGAGGCTCCTGTCCCTCTGGAGCCATAACCCTTTCTTTCATAAGCCTTTCAAGCATAAGCTGCCTCGCTTTTGGTGTTTTATTACAGCAACAAAAAGGGACTAACATAGGATATTGTACAATTACTGAATATAAGTCTAACCATTCTAAACTTTACCAGATAAGATCTGATGGATAATAGACTCGAGTAACTTATAAAAACATGATGTTTTTTTTTTAAAAGTTGGTTTGGTGGCAGGTTAAAGCAAATGTTCATTGGTGGTGAGAATAGAATGGACTCAATGTACATGATTCTAATTACCATGGAGACCTTAGTAAGACCAGGGCTCAGCTAGTAAAGGGCTTGTCATGCAACCTGTCTGCAACCTCAGCAGTGGGAGGGAACAGAGACAGGAGGAGCCATGCAGCATGTTTGCCAGCTAGGCTAGCGAAACCAAAGAGATACACTTTTATCAGATGTGGTCCTAACATCTGAATGGACCACAGAACCAGATGTGGGGCGTATGACAACATATTTCTGTTGAGCTCTATGCAAAGCAGACACAGAACTGGGAACTATTTGTTTCTGTTAGCTATGTAGAAAGAGCTTCAAAATTCAGTGAGTACTGTGTTGAAGACACAGAGGATGTTGTCAAGATTTTGAAAAGACTTAGCTCTGTACAACACTTTCCAGGTCTCATCAGAAACAAACTTAAAAGCAACATCTAAAAGCTGTGTCTAAGTAACACATCTACTACTAAACTGAAAAGCAGTATCTATTATAAATACAGCTATAGTCAGAGACTTTGACTTACAATTGACCTAACAAGTAGACAGAGACCACTGAGGACGCGGCATTCATCTATTTGATGCTACTATATCGAATACTAGGCTGAGTACATATAAACAAAGCAAAACAATGACAAGAGTCAAAGGCATGGTGCCAGCATGAGTTCAGATGGTGAGGACCCCATGCCAGATAGCATCCTGATGACAGTAGAGCACGTGAGAGAGATCATGTGACAGCCAGGATGCAAGGCTGAGGCCAATTTACCTGGAATCCTAAGAGAACTATGTTGATCCTTGTTGCAGGGAAACCCCCAATGACCTAAGGACCCCTGCCTCACTAATCTTTTAAAGGTGCCACCACCTGTTATCTCAGTTAAGTGAATATATATATTAAAACACAACATATAAAATATATAGGGTGTTTTAGATAAGAATCTAAAATAAAATGTATGCCATTAAGTTTTAATAACAACAACAACAAAAGCCAGGTGAGGCTTTGAACATTTGATAATCTGAGTGCTTGGGGACTGAAGCAGAAGGACTATGGGCTTGTGACCTGGACAATACAACAAGACCCTGCCCACTTCCTTCCCCAGAAAAAGATAGGCCTTGGCTTCATTAAATTTTTTTAAAGCCCAGAAAGAACAAACAAAAACTCAAAACAAACAGAAGAAATAAAACTAAAGATTAGAGCAGAAATAAATAGAAATTTTAATGGAGGAATTAAAAACCAGTGAAACTAAAAGCTGATTGAGAAAATAAATAAGAGTAATAATATCCAGCCATGTTGATCAGGAAAATAAGAGAGAGAAGATAAAAATTGCCTATTGATTGTAAGAGTAAGAAGGAGGCATCACTACAGACTCTACAGATATTTAAGGATCTATCTTAATGATGAAATTTATATGTAAATGTATGTTAATAAATTTACAACTTAGATGACTGAAGATACACTCCTTGGCAGACATAAATATCAAAGCTTGCTTAAAAACAAAAAACAAAACAAAAAAACAGTCTCCTGATATCTGTTAAGTAAGTAAAACCCCTTGTGACTAAAAATTTCTGCACAAAGAAAGTTCTGCGCTGATCCAGCTTACTGGTGACATCTATCAGTGAAGGAGAAATAACCAAATTCTTCTCAGACTTTTATAGAAAACTAAACAGGAAGAACTTTACTGAACTTCATAAAGACAACATTAGATTAATAGAAATTCCATGGAAAACTATGAGAAACATCCTGACCGATGTTTGCCATGGTCATATTCAGTTGTCACTTCTAACAGACATTCTACTAGAGGTTATATCCATACTCCAGATGAAAAGAAGAGAAAATATAAAAATCACTCATATTTCTAGATACTAGAAACAAGCTATTGGAAATAATATAATAGTATAAAATTTTTGGTCATTAAACTGACTAGAGATATGTAACATCTTGTAAAAATATTGTTGTAAAGTATTAGCCAGACAAGTTTGGAAGTAAAGCTAATGGAGAACTATGTCATTTCTAGGACTAGAAGATTCATAATTGTTAGGATATCAAGTCTTTCCAAGTTGATCTAATGGTTTAATGTAATCACAATCAGGATCCTGGCAGTCAGGAAGAAATTTATAATATGATTCTAAGAGCTATACAGAAATGCAAGAGAGTTAGCATAGCCAAGGCATCCTTGGAAATGAAAATCAAAGCTGGAGAAGTCAGACAACCTGACTTTAGGTCTTGCTTAAATAGTGCTGTGACCAAGAGAGGATTGTTTGAGTGCAAACTGGACAGATAAACTAAAAGAACTGAATGCAGAATTCACACACACACACACACACACACACACACACACACACAATGGAATTTCAACACAGGTTCAGTGAGAATTCAGTGGAAAAAGAATGGCTTTTTCAACAGAGGATGCTAGAATAATTAGAAATCAATATGTAAAATAAGATTCTCAATCTATACCTTGTATCATCTACAAAGTAAAATTGTACAAGTTGTATCCTAGACTGAACTGTGTCCTAGATTTTAAAACTTAAAGTATAAGCCTTGTATGAAAATGAGAGAGAAGATATCCATGGCCTTGAGTAAGACAATGAGAAATGTCTAGACATGAAACCAAAAGTGTAATCTGTAAAAAGAAAACAAAATAACTTGAACTTCATTAAAGTAAAAGGACCGACCATGCCAGTAAACAGCAAACGAAATCCAACTCAAAACTGTGGGTTCAGAAGTGTCATCGATCCCTAGCTGAACTGGGACCACTTCTATACCCGGTTAACATGTTAACACAGCATGGCCCCGAGACTGAAGACCAAGTACCACTCAGATGGCCACCACCTAGCAAGTTGGGTAACAGCATACACAGATCACACAAAGGTGAGACTAGCCAGCCACACGAAGAAACAACCACCTAATTCCAGATGCCCAATCTCACTGCAAAAACACAGACAACATAAATAACCAAGATAATAAGTCTCTTCTTGAAGTTAGTACTCTAATGTTCTCTGAGAAAAGCAACTACACTAATACAAGGCAATGATTCCAAATGTAATTATAAATAAGTTCAAAACTCAAAGAAAGGAGACCCAATCATATAAAGTCAGACATGAAAGGGGAGCATTACAGGACATCAAGGAAATTCAGGAATTATAAGGCCATGCTGCAAAAATCTATATTCAGTCAAACTGAAAATTCTAAAAGAACTGGATGGATTTCTAGATTTATATGACCTACAAAAATCAAGCCAAGGTGAAGTAAATAATTTTAAGCAAACCCATAACAACCAATTATACAGAAGAGGCAGTACTTAGAGATCTCCCAACTGAAGAAAACCTCAAGATCAGATGATACAACGAAGAATTCTACACTTTCAAAGAACTACTACCAATACACCCCAAGTTATTCTATATAATATAAAAGGAAGGAATACTTCCAAATTCTATTTGTCAAGCCAGTATTACATTGATATCAAAACTAGACAAAGACCCAACCCCCCCCAAAAAAAACCACAAAACTGCAGGCCAATCTCTCTAATGAACATAGATGTATTTTTTTCCAATAAGATACTTGCATAACTAAATTCGAGGACACATCAAAAAGATCACTCACCATGATCAAGTTGGCTTCATTTCAGAGATATAGACATAGGTGAACTATATCAATCAATAAATGTAATCCACAACATAAACAGACTCCAGGGATAGAAGCCACATGATCATCTCATTGGATGCAGAAAAGACTGTGACAAAATTCAACATTTCCTCATGATAAAAGTCTCAGAGAAAGCAGGGTAAAGGGGACATATCTCAACATAACACAGGTAACACACAGCAAGACCACAGCCAGCATCATGCCAAGGACAGAAAAACTCAAAGCATTTCCACTAAACCCAGGAACAAGACAAGGCCTTCTACTCTCTCCATTTCTGTCTAATATCATTCTTCACTTCTCAGCTAGAGCAATAAAAAAAATGAAGGAGATAAAGATACAAATACAAAGGGAACACATCGACGTATCCTTATTTGAAGATAGGATCCTACAATAAAACCCCTAAAAAGTCTTCCAGAAAACTCCTAAAACTGA
Source organism: Rattus rattus (assembly GCF_011064425.1). Classification (NCBI taxonomy): domain Eukaryota; kingdom Metazoa; phylum Chordata; class Mammalia; order Rodentia; family Muridae; genus Rattus; species Rattus rattus. The sequence goes on from NC_046160.1 coordinate 7,681,763, forward strand.
TAAATACATTCTGCAAAGGGGATCCAAAGCTAACACAAATAATCAGCAGCCTTCTCATACAGAAATGACAAACATACCAAGAAAGAAATCAAGGAAACAATCTCATTCACAAGAGCCTCAAAAAAGGGGAAAAAATCTTAAAATAACTCTAAGAAGTAAAAGGCTTGAATAATAAAAACCCTAAGATGTTGAAGAAGATACTGGAAGATGGAAAGACCTCCCATGCTTTATAAAAATGGCCAAAACATGTATAGATTAATGCAATTTCCATCAAAATTCCAAAGAAACTCTTGACAGAAACATTGGAAATCAAATCTTTAGTTTTTTCATTTTTTCTAAAAACAGATTTAACTCTCCTAGTTTTCCTTGTATAAAACCTTTATGTACTAGCCATAGTTGGAGCCTGGGTCCTTTGAACAGAGACTCTGATGTGGGTTTTCACAAGATGGTCAGTGAATTCCTGATAAGGAGACTTGGTGAACACAGTCTCTTTCCAGAGGTCGGGGGTCAGGTAGCTGCAGGTCATGGAGATGGCATCAAAGGTGGCCTTGGCAAAGTTGCCCAGGGTGGCAGTGCAGCCCCTGGCTGAAGTGTAGCAGTCATCTATACCGGCCATCATCAGTAGCCTCTTGGACAGGAGCAGAGACAATGCCAGTGCCTCTGGGGGCGAGGATGAGATGCACCAGCACAGAGCCACAGCGGCCTGTCACCTTGCATGGCACAGTGTGGGGCTTGCCAATCTTGTTCCCCCAGTAGCCTCTCCGCACAGGGACAATCGAAAGCTTGGCCAGGATGATGGCCCCTCAGATGGCACCAAGACCAACGTGGCCATCATAGTCCCCAATAGCCAAGAAAGACTTGACTTGGTCCACTGGTCAACCCGAGTCGGCTTCTCTATCAGCATGATCTTTAGAACCCCATTCTTTAGGACGTTGCCCAGAAAAAGCCAATAATCTCTCAGATTCCTTAATGGGCAGGGAGAACAGATAGAAGACCCCCAGGGACTATCTCATGTCCTTAACCAGGTGCCCCAGCTTGGTGACAGGAATGCACTTCTTCAGCTTTTCCTCCACAAGCCTCCTGGCCTCAGCCACAGCCACAACCCCCACGACTGCTGTTGAATCCTCCATAGAAGCCTCTGCGGCCTCCTAATCCTGGGCCCTCACTCCAGTCATTTGCTATTTGGTGTTTTCCCGAAGAAGCCAAATCTTTAATTTTCATATAAAAATGCAAAGACCCAGGATAGCCCAAACAATCCTGAGATCTGAAAGAGCTGCTGGAGATATCATCGTCCCTGACTCAGTTATACTCCAGAGCTAAGCCAACAAAACAGTGTGGTACCGGCACAGAAACAGACACAGAGAAGAACAGCGTTGAGAGGACTCGGCTTTAAGTCCTCTCATGTACGGTCGCTGGTTTTTGACAGAGGCCAGAGGTGCACACTGGAGTAAAGATAGGATCTTCAACAAATGCTATTGGCCAAACTAGATAGTTACCTGTGAAAGACTGGAACCACAGCCTTGTCTCTCATGATCACAATGCTAACTCCAAATGGACGACAGAGGTCAACACACAGATACTCAGATACTCAGGATCTGATAGGGAAGATAGTGAGCACGTCTGAATTTGTAGGCACAGGAAGGGGCTTTCTGCATAGGACCTCAGAGGCATAGGTCAAGGCCAACAAGTGACAAGTGGGACCACACAAAACCGAAAGGCTTCTGGACAGCAAAGGACACTGTGGTTCGTGATTCAAGGCTACAGAATGGGGAAAACCAAAATCTTTACCACCTACACACCTGACCAAGGCTAGAAACAAAAATAATCTAGGCTATGCAAAGAACTCAGGGGATAGAGAGATGACACAGTAGTTAAGAGCACTGGCTGCTTTGCCGGAGGACTCAGGTTCAATTCTTAGCACACTTATGGTGGCTTACAACCACCCGTAACTCCAGACCCGACAGATCCAATGCCCTTTTCTGTCCTCCAAGACGCCAAGCATGCACGTGGTACACAGATATACATGCCACAAAACGGCCATATGCATAAAATTCCTTAATTAAAAAAACTAAACATTACGAAAACAACTCAATTTTAAAATGGACCATGAAACTAAACAGAGTTGTCAAAGTAGGAGATGCAAATGGATGAGAAATATTTGTAAAATGTTGAACAGCCTGAGTCATCAGGGACATGCAAATTAAAACTCTGAGATTCCATCCTAACCCGTTCGGAATGGCAAAGCTCAAAGCAAGCAAGCAAGCAGGCCAACAAACGAACCTGACAGTCAATGCTGGCAGGCTCGTGGTAAAAAGGGACATTCGTTCACTGCGCCGTGCAAACTCGTACAGCCTCTATGGAAACCGGTATGAAGATCCTCCAAAATGTTAGAAATAGATCTAGTTAATGGATCTAAAGGGCAAGCTACAGGTTTGCAGGGTGTATGTGTTAGTCGCTTGTCTGCTACAGGGCTTGTATTTAGAATTCTAATAAACCCATAATAAGAAAACAAATGACAAAATTTCTTATTTATTTTTTGATTGACTGATTGATTGATTGATTGATTGATTAAGATGGGGTATCTGAGTATAGTCCGGGCTGTCCTGGAACTCACTATGTAGACAAGTCTGGCCTCAAACTCAGAAATCTGCCTGCCTCTGCCTGCTGAGTGCTGGGATTAGACAGGGCCACCACTGCCAGGCTAGAGATAAAAGTTTTAAAAGGCAACAAACAAACACCAAAAAAAAAAATTGATCCATGAAAATATATAAGCACCCAAAAGAGTGCTCAATATCTCTGGTTACTTAGTAAGTTGCAATTTAAAACAGCAGAACAACTGCAGCCCATGCTCACTGGAAGGGCTAATCAGAAGAAACCGGCAATCCAAGCTGGGTTTTTCTTTGTTGTTATTTGATTTGTTTTGGACATTTCTTTGTATATGTGTGTGGTGGGTGCATGGAGGTAGGGTCAATGGTTAGTCCTGCCCTTCGACCCTGTGAACCCCAGGGACTGCACTTGGGCTGACAGACTTGAGGCAGCCCCTTAACTTGCTGAGTCGTCTCTCTGGTCCCATGCTGGTTTTGATGGACTTCTCACCCACTGCTATTAAGAATGCAAACCAGAGTCAGTGCTTTGGAAAACCATTTAGCAATTTTTAAAAAGATAAACGTTTATTTACTATATTACTCAGGCATTCTACATCAAAGTATTTACTCTGGGGGAATGTGAGCATATGTCTATATAAATATCACTACACATTTATTGGTAATGAATGAAGCCTGGAAAAATAGCAAATATCTACTAAAGGACAAATGGAGACACACACACACACACACACACACCCCTATCTACCTACCTATCTCCAGACAATAGATCATTACTTGGCAATTAATGAATTACTGAAACACGCAATATGATCAATTTCAAAATAATTACATGCTAGCATGCTAAGGAGTGGGTCTACTTAAAGAAAGTTCTAGAAACACACATAAGTTTATACGGACAGCAAGTAGAAGATACCTGCCTAGAAGACAATGAAAAGGAAGACCATGGGGTAGGAACAGACTGTGTGGTGAGACACTCCTCTCCATGTGCTGATAATCTCGGCGTGCACACACAGGAGGACAGCACTCTGTCATTTCAGATATGCAATTACCAAGTGTAGTGGTTTGAATAGGAATGGCCCCTGTAGCCTCATGTGTCTCAATGCTCTGCCCGTAGGGAGGTGTGGCCTTGTTGGAGGAAGTTTGTCACTGTGGAGGCAGGCTTTGGGGTCCCATATGCTCAAGCAGTGTGGCTCACAGTCTCCTTCTGCGGCCCGTGGATGAAGGTGCAGACCTCTCAGCTCCTTCTCCACTACCATGTCTGCCGGCACACTGCCATGCTTCCCAGCGTGGTGATGATGGACTGAACCTCTGAACCTGTACGACAACCCTACTCAAATGGTTTCTTTTGTAAGAGTTGTCGTGGCCATGGTGTCTCTTCACAGCAGTGGAAACTCCAACTAAGACACCAAGTGTTCTGTTGTTGTTGTTGAGCTGTCCGAGGGACACGGACACAGCTTTTGGATCCACCAGACTAAATCAAAGGCCACTTACGCCACTTTGGGCAGAGGGTGCCGTTCTGTTTTCAAACAGCTTCCAAGAGAAGATATTTCAGAAACCTTTGGTTACAGGTTTTAGTGCTTCATGACTCTGGTAGTCAGAGTTGTGCCTTTATTTAACTAAATTTTATTCATTTGGTATTCTCTGTCAAATTCAAGACAAAACTGTTGCTCTCATGCAAGCTTTACCATGACATGGTGTGGTGACATGCGAGCTGTCGGGGTGAGGTGGCATTCAGCTGACTGGTCAATAAACTACTCTAAAATGCAACAGCACCCCCATCTAAAGAGTGAAACTCTCCTCTAGGCTTAGCTTTAAAGAAACGTCTATTCATCGTCTTGCAGACTTGGAACATTTCCCTCGGGACTCTCCAGCTCTCCCGCAGTGTGAGAGCCGAACCGTCTGAGTTGGGGTTGACCAAACACTGCAGTTCTTGCTTCTCTGCTTTCTGTGCAAATCATATTCCTCGCTTTGCATCCCGTGGCTTCGTGACGCGCTTCACAGGTAACATTTGCGGATGCATGCGTCGTTCTGCGGTAGCTCCTCAGCCTTTCTCTCCCACGTGTGACCAAGTGTCGCTCATCCTCCTTCTCTCTTCGGGATTGTTTATGATAACCTAGCATGCACCCTTTAAAAAAGTATATAATGGCTTTTTCTTTTTAAGTTTAGATAAAGCTCATTTAATCTAACAATTGAACAGCCTCCCAAAACGCTTAAATGAAAGCTCTGTGTGGCCCAACACAGGAGCTTCTTTTCTATGTGCATGTGTGTGCAAGCAGTGTACGCCCTTGCTGATGTGAGTGTATGCTTGTGGGTGAACATGCACACATGTGAGCAGGCGTGAGGAGGTCAAAGGCCAACATCGGGTGTCCTTCTCAACCGGTCTCCAGCTTATCTTTTGAGACAGGGTCTCTCACTAAACTGAAGTTCATCAGGTCACTGCACTGACTGGTCTGCAGGGATCTCCGGAGCACTCCCATGCCCGATTTCACACGGATGCTGAAGATACGAACGCAGGCCATCCTCGTGCTTGCCTGTCAGGCACTTTACTGAGATCTGCCCAGCACCACACGAATGTATTTTAAATTATTTGTCCATGACACAGAAGGAAACCTCAGGGTCAGGACAGACACTGACAAACCAGGGACCGTTGTTGACACTGACAGTGATTTAAAGGTGTGAGCGGCTGGGGAAGTCGCCCCTTGCTGCAGAATGGCCCAGACATTGTCACATCGTTTGAGTTTGTGCTAAAGTATCGTACATGGCTGAGGCAAAAATCTTGTCTGAAGTTCAGATAAATTACATATCCTGCTTCCTAAATGTCCGTACAAACTGTCACTCTCTTGAAGAGGAAATTAAATCGATCTGGTACAATTTGCTCTTTGCAAAGCCAAGATAGTGAGTGCTTGGAGCTGTGTGCTCTCCCGTGTGGGGACTAATTGATTGTTCAATGATTTCATCTAGTGCAGAATCTTTAAAAGTATCAAAATTAACCTGACCAGCTTATAGGAGGTGAAATTTGCTCGCGGTAGAAGGCTGGATGCTAACACTGCTCGCCTCTGACATGGTTTTCCTTGCTTTCCATCCTTTCAAGTAGAGGCTGGCCCTCTCACCTTCAAACCACCGCACCTCCAGGGGAGGCGTTCTGTCTGGCTTCCCTTTGGGGGCACAGAATGGAATGCTGTGCTCTGTCCGTAACAGACAAACATTAATTTTCCTTGACTCTGTGTCCAACATATTGTTGCTGTATTTTCTAACTATCCCACAACATGGGTCTGAGTTGGGTTTTTTTGTTTGTTTGTTTGTTTTGTTTTATTGACAACTTAAAGAACATTTAATGCTATCCGTAAGCTACCTATAAAGCAGTTTCCAAAGTTTCTAACAAACTTTGATTTATTAAAATCCTTTTAATGTGGGTCATTATGTTATATATGGTCAATGTGAGGCAACATCCCTGATACTCTCGTGCATTCCCACCGCCAAAGGAAAGAAATGCTCCTGTCGCCTTCCCTCATGGACAGCGGGCTGAGGGAAGGAACAGAAAGCTCACGGTCTATCTATAAAGGAGACTGGGAATCAGGGACAGTAAAGAGAAGGCCCCAATATACAGAGAGCAGAGCTGGACCTCAGAGACAGGAGGCTGAGGAAGTAGAGACAAAGAGTGAATGCTGTGGGGATTCATTTCTCTGGAATGCGAGGCAAGGCAGACTTAGAAGCTGAAAGGCTCAGGGCTACACCCTAGGATGGAGCAGGAAGGAGTCTCCTCAGTGATAAACAGTAAGTAAACCCTGGCCCCTTCCCACAGTAAGAGCTGGAGAGCAGGGACCGCGTCTGAGCTTAGGGGCAGGCTTCACAGGTAGTTGGCACCATGAACTTGCATGTGCATGTGCAGCCTGTTGTCATTGATATTGAAGTTCCCTTTGCACACAGAGAATAACATGGAGTAATGCAGAAACTGGAAATGGGTCAAACACAAAAGGGTCAGCACACCGTTGGCTTCAGGACTTGCCTCTGTGTTAATTAAGGGAGAACATATCAGAAGAGTTAGAGGTCAAATACGTAAGCATGATGCTATTTCAGCGGCAATAGATAAAAGAATGGGTACACAGGTTTAGAATTCTTTTGGAAGCATTTGGAATTCAAAGATAATCTTATGAATTCTGGCGGGATTCCGTTGGCTTTTATATGTGATCTCTGTGCCAGGGCAACTTCCACTCCATAAAGTAGAATGAACTCTCCTCGTCCTGGGTAGGAACAGAATAGTTGAGTTTTTAAAAAATAATTTATTTTTATTTTATGTACATGAGTGTTTTGCCTGAATGAATTTGTGTACTGTGTACCACACGTGTGCGTGTGTGCGTGTGCGTGTGTGTGTGCACTTGCGCATGTGTGTGTATGTGTGTGCATGCATGCATGCACGTGTGTGTGTGTGTGTGTGTGAGTGTGTGTGCATGCCTGCGTGCGGTGCCAGCAGAGGCCAGAGGAGGGCGTTATGTTTGCTGGAACTAGAGCTACTTTACAAACAATTGTGAGCTACCACACAGGAGCTAGAAACTGAACCTAGGTCTTCTGTAAGAGCAGCAAATGCTTTTAACCACTGAGCTACCTCTCCAGCCCCCAATCAGTAGATTTTTAAAGGTAGAAACAAGACAACAGAACAAAAGGAGATGGGGGGGATAAAGATGGAGAGGGAGGAAGATTACAGAGGAGGAAGAGAAAAAGGAGGAAGATGAAGGGAGAGGAAGATGGAGGGGGAGAAGGAAAATTGAGGGGGAAGAAGATGGAAGAGGAAGAACATGGAGGAAAAAGAAGAAGAGGAGGGGGAGGAGGAGGAGGGAGAGGAGGAGGAAGAAGAGGAGGACAAGGAGGAAGAGGAGGAGGAGCAGGAGGAGAAGGAAGAAGAGGAGGAGGAAGAGGAGGAGGAGGAAGAGGAAGAGGAGGAGCAGGAGGAGGAAGAAGAGGAGGAGGAGGAAGAGGAGGAAGAAGAGGAGGAAGGAGGAGGAGGAAGAGGAAGAGGAGGAGGAAGAGGAGGAAGAGGAGGAGGAGGAGGAGGAGGAGGGAGAGGAGGAAGAGGAGGAGGAGGAGGAGGAGGAGGAGGAGGAAGAGGAAACCCCAAACCCAAACCTCTAACTCTTAACAATTGGTTTCTTCTGTTGTTGTTGTTTTTTTGTTTTGTTTTGTTTTGAAGTTAGAACAGGGGGTACTTCAGGTTGGCTCAGATATCTGGAATCTCCCATCTATAGAGAAAAACTAGTCTGTGGATCTGTTTGCTGTCTTAAAGCTTCAGTTTGATTCGGTAACATTTAGCATGAGTGACTCCATTTCTGTCTGTTCTACGCTTCCGGGGCCTGTTGCAGGAACTCACTTCAAAACAATGGTCTCCCATCATTTTTCTTTTAACAGCTTGAAATTCAAGAAACCAGGTGGGTTTTTTTGTGTTTGGTTTTGTTGTTGTTGTTGTTTTGTTTTGTTTTTTGTTATCTGTCTTGCATAGGTTAGCAGTGTATTAAAGGAGAACTCAATAGCCATTTTCTCTGACACTCACAGAGATGAAGAGCTCAATATGCCAGCATCCAATCAGCTCTGTGTCACATCTTCACCCATCTTCTTCTGCACTATTTAGGATCAGAATTCAGACATTTGCTTTTTAAAAGTGAGAATATAAAATGCTTCTCAAGGAATAAAAATAAATAAATCATCACCCAATCTCAATTCAATAGCTGCAATGTTCCAGCTCAAAGAGAAATGCAGGGCCTCTAGACTTGCTTATGAGGCTGCTCGCTGCGCCTGTGCCTTGAAAATACAATGAGCAGGTAACCACTGACCTTTATGAAACAATGGGCAAGGGGGCCGGCAAAAAGAAGGACACCGCCGTTTCCAGGCACAGCCACGTGTGATTAGAAACATGGGACTGTGTGTAAATGTGCAAAGTCAAACGATCGTTTTCAAAACATCAAGAGTGTCATGGCACGGCACCATTGGCGAGGTATGCCCTTTTCAGAGAGAAAGGGTGACCGGCTACTGCAAACAATGTCAGCTTTAAAAAGTGCATTGGTGGAGTGATTCGAGTATCAAAAATAGGCTACAGGTCCCGTGCCCCCATGTGGTGTCTGAAGAGCCCACCCTTGGTATTAAGATGCGGTATCGGCCCATGGGCACTTACGCTGGGTAGAATGGCCCTACGTGATCCAGTTAGACAGGGCATGGTGAAAGGAATAAAACCCACGCTGTCCTGTATATGCGGTGTAGTTCCAGTTGTAAAATGAAATTTGCATTGCTCTCTATTTAGAATTATTTTGTTTGTGTATACAGCTCCTTGCTAGGCCTTTGGAATGTTACATTTAATAACTCAAGTAGTCTCAGAATTGTCCTATGCAGTTATTTCTTTAAAGAACACTGGGGGCTTTTTTAAGTCAAGGAATAAGATCGTAGATCTTTTGGACAGTTATATTTAATGGTCTGGCTAGATGATTCAGTGAGGCAAAACAATAGAGGGAGAGCTAAGCCCACAGGCAGAGCTCACGGCCCGCTGGCTTGGCCTTATCTGAGTCACCATGATCTTAGCTGGCTTGCCTAGCTTAATCTACATCTGGGTGGCATTCTTATTGGTAAAACAAGAGCGCTAATTGATATGCTGCCATGACCCTTACTTAGCACGCAGACACAGAGTTGGATTTAGGAAATCTCATTGTTCTCACCGGAGAGATGGCCACCGAAATGTCAGTCATTAAATTCACACGGAGAGGCGGATACAGGAGGGGTGAGCCGTTGGAAGCGTTTCTCCCCGGCCCCCTCTGAGACACTCACTGTGCGAGGTGAGTTTTCAGACTGGCTGTCTCCTGACGTCTGTGTGGACGGCCACAACTGCAGCAAGCAGGATGGCATTTATCTTTTGTAATAATACGAAGTGCTCTGCCGAGAAGCAGGGTCAGCGCGATGAGTAACAATCCCACCAGCATCCAAGGTGTAACCAGCAGGGTCCAGGTCAACAGGCAAGCAGCCAATAATTTGCCCAACAACACTGAATTTCATCTGCCCTCAGCCTCTATCTACTGATTATACAATCAATACACCTCAGATGAGAGGAGCTAACAACTGACCGGGGCGGATCAATGCTGGCAAATAAGAGCTTCATGACAAAAAGTTTGATAATTACCATTCTGAAGCCGCGCAAATGTTGTCTCCATTGTAACGACATTCATGATGATACTGTGATGATTACACTGTTATTATAGGTTTAATGTTAGGCAATCAAGCTACAGTGGTCTAGATATCAACAAACAGTATCAAAAGAAAACATCAAATTGTCCCCATTCTTTTGACACTGTAGCTGAGAATTTTTTCTATGTTAGTGGCCCTAAATAAACTATAATAAGAGACAATTTAGTGAAAAACACTGTTTTCACGTCTTACAAAAGTCATGCAATATGGATTGATACAAGTATGATTATTTCTAGCAGCACTTGAACCAGGGGATTAAAATAAATTCAGTCCCGTGACCTTGGTTTTTTTTTTCTTTCTTTCTCCCCCCCCCACCCCAACACATATATCATTTAAAGAGGATTTATGTAAATTTCCCACATACTCATAATTTTTTAAGCATTAGTGCTGCTGTAAGTGCAGGGCACCTTGGTTGATTTAATTATTATCGCCTCTAATACGGCACGCTTTGTTTTGTTTTATTTTTGAACTCTGATTGCTAGTTCATTCTCAATCATTAGCATTTAGAAGAACTAGTCATTACTGGTTTTCAATAGCTTCTTGGGTTGCTATAAGCACTCTGAGTCTTGAAACACAGAAATGGAAAACAGAAATTTTCAAAGGTAGAACAAATCAGTACTCTTGGAGGTAGGGCACAAGAAACCCAGGTGCGTGGGCAGTGGAGCACACAAATTCTTAACTTTCCCATTTGCTTTTAAAACACCACAAGGAACTGGTCAAAAAAAAAAAAAAAAAAGACACCTCATTTCTGTAATATGCTTGCTCGTATAGAAGAACGGCAACCTACCCAAAATGAAAGGTTTTCCCAAAGGATGCTAGTCGCTTTGGGAACCTCAGTAATTACTCCTGTAAGAGCATGTCTGGTGTTTATGTGACACCCATTTTTTAATTGTCTCCTCCATAAACAATGTCTCTCAGCTGCACCCAGACAAGAACCAAGTTTCCTGTCTAAAACTGAGATTCCACATCCCCAAGTGGACAAATCTCTCACTGACTAGGGGGAAGCATCACATTTCCATGGTGAGAAGAGATACGGAACTGGGGAGGGGGCAGCACCACTGAAGTTTGTCAACAGCTCGGGGGAGAAAGGGCAAACCACAGCCCTTTTGTGGGCATCAGCGCGGACAAGATGCTGAGCGCGCACCGGGGTTGCTGTAAAATGTCTTTTTCAGTGGCATTGTCTCTCTTTCTAAGCAGCTTCTCCCTCTTGATAGAGTCGGAGAATGTGATGTATATTAAAACGCGCTGTCTCTCAGATGGGGTTCATTTTTATTCAGGGACAATTTTGCTGACTGACAGGTAAGCGCTCGGTGCTGAAATTGGACCTGTACGAGAGCGCTTCATTTGCTCCATTACACCAGCGCATGAATTACGGGTCTTCCACGCTGCCTTCGTTCCATTACTTTCAAATGTCTGACATGAGCAAAATGGCTCATCTGACATTTCATGTAACAAATTTGTTCCAAAAAGAAGAGAACATTATTATACTATTTCATATACGCAGGTACCACAACCTTCCACCCTGATCTGACCAGAAATTGTAAGTGTATAAACAGTAGTGGATATCAGTTTAAGAAACGCATTGCCAGTGACAGATGGGAAATATTGTGGCAAGAAATACGTCTGCTTTCACGTCTTCCTACGATCACTTCTTCTCACTTCTGAAATGTTAGCAAACGCCAGTCAAAGATGCATCGTTACATCCTGGGTTCTTTCTACCGTCAGTAAACTTTGAGCCATTATTTACTTCAGCATACAGTAGCTCAGCTCACTCGCCCCACTCCCCGCTTCGCAGTAAATCCCAAGGCCTCCCACGAGCTAGGCAAGCGCCCTATCACGCAGGCGCCCTTTCACGCAGGCGCCCTTTCACGCAGGCACAGGATATTTAACAGTATATCCTGCCTCCATGATGCTAATTTAGCTAACCTTTTCATTTTTAATCAGTCCTTTTACTATGAGATCATTTTTCTTATGGAAACATACCTCCTCTCCCCTGCCCCCAGACAGGGTTTCTCTGTGTAGCCCTGGCTATCTTGGAACTTGCTCTGTAGACCAGGCTGGCCTCTAACTCAGAGATTGGTCTGCCTCTGCCTCATGAGTGCCGGTGTTAAAGGCATGGCCACCTCTGCCTGGCCAAACTTACTTCTTAAAGCACTTACAGAAACTTACAGAAAACTAATAGAGCCAAGAGGCTAAGAGGGCTGTGTCAAATAGTCACGCACAGCCCTGACACTGCTGTTTGCTGAGTAGAACAGGATTAAATCTTTACAACCTATAGGTCTGGCTCTCCCTTCGAACTCTTAGGTTGTTTAAGCAACAGCTTCAAGGCCCATGCCTGTCTGTTCATCTTTTCCTTCCAGGCCTGACACCTAAGGACCCTTCCAATCTGTGGCATTAGGGATTTTTTTTTTTCTTTTCATTCTCTGCTGAAGGCGAGTGTGATCACGGAGAGCCTTGCCCTAGCAGATCAGGAAGAAAGAATTCTCAGCTCATGACTCAGTTTTTTTCCCCCACCTCTTCACTTAAAAATACCTCAGTAGCACATTACAACCTGCCATCGGAAGCTAAAGATCACGGATCTTCACTCAAAGAAGGCTTTTTTGTAGGTGACAGTGTAACATTTCACAAAGTAGAAGCATAATTATGTGACAGCCAAATTTTAAATATCATGTTCACTGTTAGTATGAATACATCAAATTAATACAGTATTATTTCCATAAGAAATTATGAGCCTCATTATTACATAATGGTATTTTCTTTAATAAATGGTCTCTTGCATTATAAATGTTAAATTACTTTATATTATGGTATATCCTTTCTTCATGATGCTAATTTACCATCAAGCATTATTCGTATGCTGAATTTATATCAAGCTATAATAAAAACGGAGCATTCCAAAAGTGTCTTTACTTTTGTCGTTATAGCTCATCTGTATTTAAAGAGCACCCGGAATCCTTGGCATTTCCCCGGGACAACAGTGTCAAGGTGGTGACTCCCGTCTTAAACACACACACACACACACACACACACACACACACACACACACACACACACACACACACCGAGGGAGAAGTGGTCTAGGAAAGCATGTTTGCAAACCACATGCCTTGACATGAGGCCCGGCAGTGAACATGGGTGCACACCCACAGACACTGAGTGACGGCACCCACTGCACTGGTTTTGTTCAGGGTTGAGGCTGCAAGGCCATTTCAGTATTGGTGACTCTCCTTAGAGCCACACTTTTAAGGCTGTAAATGAACTATTTGGAGGCAAACCTTCGGTACCTTGTAGTCTCAGTGGAGCACTTATGGTTATTTTTAAATAATCTCTCTCCCATGCTCCTTTCTCACGAATCCTACCCTCGAGGGTAAAGAGAATGTGGTTGGATGACCTCACCAATCACATTCTCTTTACCATGGTTGCTAACTGCTTTCAGGGTAAAGCCAAAGTCACATTGGCTCTGACTGTTAACCAAATTCATGCTAGACTCTCAGGTGATCCAATAAGCTTCCTAATTTTTTAAAAAAGATTGTGTGTGTGTGTGTGTGTGTGTGTGTGTGTGTGTGTAACAAGCACATGTGTGATAGTGCCAGCAGAGGCCAGCAGAGGGCACCAAATTCCAGGAAGTTGGAGTTACAAGTGATGGTGAGCTGCCCATGTGGATGCTGGGAACCAAACTCCCGCTCCTCTCTAAAAACAGGGAACACTCAGCTGCTCTGTCCAGCCCAAGCTTTCTGCTTTGGTTACACATGTTCTCTCTCCATCTTTTGAACTAGCCCCTGCACCTTACTTTTAGCAAACAGCTGCGTATAGAACTACAGAACTACCAAAGCATCCTCAGTTGTATCTTCCTCAGACCCAGACTGCTCTGTTTCATCTCAAGCTCCCTTTCTACACTGTACTCTGTCTACTGAAATGTATGTTTAATGGATACAGCAAGGCAGAACATACACATTTCCATGGGGTACCATGTAACATTTTGGTATACATATACATCATATAATATTTAAAACAAGTTAAACATCTATATCCTCCTACGTTTATTTATTTGTGGTAAAAACATTAAAATTCCTTCTAACTTTTGAAGTATACAGCACATTGTTACTACCCTATTAACTTACCGTTAAGTAGCCTCCAGAAATTCTTACTCTGATCTTGAACTTCATACCCAATTGGCCAACCTCTCCCCCTCCCCCTCCCCTACTCCATCAGCCTCTGGTAGCTACCATTCTACCCTCTACTTCTAATAGATTGAGTTTGCTTTTTACATTAATGGCAGCAGACAGTGCCTGTTTTGTCTGAACCTGACCTATTTGACTTAACATAGTAAGCTCCAGTTCCATCCTGATGTCATGAATGACAGGGCTGTGTTCTTTCCCACGTGTGAACTGTCTAAGCTGCGGCTGGGTGTTGGTCACTGTGAACAGTTCTAGGATGCACAGGGAGTGCTCACTCCATACTGAGTCCATTTTCTTCGAACATGCATTGTATGGGTAAATGACTGGGGCTAATATTTCTTAAAGATAGCAAAGAAAAGACAAACTACTTGATGCATTTTATCTGCACAAATAAATAACCACATGGACAAACTTTGGATTAATCATACCATATGTTGTGTACGTATGAGTGCATGTGCATGTGAAGGTCAGGGGTCGACCTTGAATGTCACCCCTCAGATCCACCTTAGTTTTTGAGATAGGGTTTTTTATTGGCCGGGAACTCGGAGTCTAGGCGAGGCTGGCAGCAAGCCCATGTGACCCTCCCATCACAGGGACAACAGACATGAACCAGCACACTTAGCTGCGGATCTAACGCAGGCCTTCATGCTCACGCTACATGTAATTTACTGGCTGAACTATCATCTTATTCCTCAAGGAAAACACTGAACTATGAAACCATTTTCTTTTATGCATGTGTGTCGCTTGCATGTGCGTCTGAGCACCACGTGTGTGACTGTTGCCTGCAGTATCCAGAGAGGGCACTAGATCTCTTGGAACTGGAGTCGTAAGCCACCGTGTGGGTGCTGGGAACTAAACCTGGGTCCCTTGCAAAAGCAACAAGTGCTCTTAAATGCTAAGCCATCTCTGTAGCCCCCAGATTAGTGGCCAAGTAATGAGTTCCAATACTGTCCTAATCGATTACTTCGTCTGCTACTCTAAATGATAAGCCCTAGAGTTCACAACTTTGCTTTCCTTTTATTTATACTTGAAGTCCCATACCAAAGAATTCCTTGGAACGCTGCTAAATATAAGGCATTGGCCATGAATCATTACACAACTAAAATGGTCCACTGTACATGTGGATAGTCTATAGTCACACACACACCCACACAGACACACACTCAGGTACAGACACACACTCACACACAGACACACACTCACACAGACACACACTCACATACAGACACACAGGCACACACAGACACATACTCACATACAGACACATACACACATACACACACTGACATACAGACACACATGCACACACAGACACACACTCACATATAGACAAACACTCATATACAGACACACACTTGCATACAGACACACACTCACAGACACACAGGCACACACAGATACACACTCACATACAGACACACACTCACATACAGACACACACTCACATACAGACACACACGCACACACACACACTCACATACAGACACACACTCACACACAGACACACACTCACACACAGACACACACTCACATACAGACACACACTCACATACAGACACACAGGCACACACACACTCACATACAGACACACAGACACACACACACTCACACACAGACACATACTCACATACAGACACACAGGCACACACACACACACACACACACACACACACACGCACGCACATGCATACACAAGCTGACAATGCCCAGCTACTCAGAGTGGAAAGAACAGGCTAGATTAAGCTAAAATAATGCTTGAGGTTTATTAGCATAATTCATATTTGGACATATACTAAAACTTGAATTCAAAGTCTTCTTTCAAAATTGTGTGTGTGTGTGTGTGTGTGTGTGTGTGTGTGTGTGTGTTTAAGGATATACCTGTTTATCCTTCCTACTTATCACTATAAATCATTTCTTCTAATATCTTGAAAGGTATTAACAACATAAAGACCTTGGTTGAAGATTACATTTTTCTAGTCACTATTTCACCTACCTTTTTATTCTGATCTTATATTTTAAATCCCCTAAAGGAAAAGAGGACCGGCTTTAAAATATCATCAGTACTAGTTCACTCAAATGAAAAAAAATGCATAATCCATGGCTTTGTCATTTGATCTGACGTCTCTGTTAGCCTTACCATGCCCTGATCTAAGCATTCATAACCTTCAGATGATCCAATCCCACTTCAAAACATGTGAAGTTTATGGGAGGGATATTTTAAAATCAACAAATACATACCTGTCTAAAAGTACAACGTGAAAATACAAGACTGAAAAAAGAAGAGGTGAAGCGGTGTGGTGTTCTACTAATGCTGGTGACATTAGCGCATGCTCTCCTCCCCCATGCGCATGCGCTGTGCGTTCAAAACCGAAGCAGGCTCTACATGGCATAGTAGTTTAGAGTGTCTTCAAAACTGCATGAGTGTGTCTTCATGGTTTGCTTTCCATCTTTTTAAAAAAGTAGCATTATTCACAACAATCTAAGAAGATAGGCTCTTTGGATGGTGTTTGACACAACAGACGCGGGTCTGGACGCCATCTGATTAGCAGCTCCAGC
This sequence comes from Rattus rattus, assembly GCF_011064425.1. NCBI lineage: Eukaryota > Metazoa > Chordata > Mammalia > Rodentia > Muridae > Rattus > Rattus rattus. The sequence continues at coordinate 7,698,321 of NC_046160.1, forward strand.
ACGCATCGCTCTGGTTGTGGTCTGCCTCAGTGACGATGAACGTTTTAGGTCTGACTGCCCAGGAGAACGTTTCTCCCCATGGTAAATGAACAGATAGATATCTCTCTGTGCTACGATGAGATTCAGATAATGGTATTTCTGTTAGGTTCCTAGAATGCAATTGTTCGAGATATGATAAATCTATTCTTCTAACAGATTTAATATTCACAGGGATTTCATGATAATTCAGTCGTAGATTAATTACACAGTAGATTTATTCATCTATCATTCGTCCATAACAAGTCCGATCATGATTGCTTTGTGTGCCTCCATTAGGCCCACCGGGCTTTACTCATTTAACAGGATTATCTATTAATCAGGCATTTATTAAACAGGGTTTAAAGGAACTCAATGGGTCTGAGGCAAAGTGCATTGGAACTGTCGTGCGGATTATTTTTATTTCAGGTATTCATTTAAATGGACCTCATTATATTTGGAGAAACTATTACTTAGAAGATGGATATTTTCTCTTAAATACATTTATCCTGGCTTTATGAAATGTCTGATATGGGGATAATCTAGTTAAAAAGAAAAAAATTAACCATGTAGCATCTCTATGACTTTGGTATATAGAGGGAAAATACTTCCAAATTAATATCCGATAAAGAAATAATCCTAGTTAAGAAATAAAATCCCTCTTGGTCCAAATGGGAACTCTTTTTTTTAAAGGTAACCCAACCACTGTAAAAATTTCCCACACAAATAAATCTGCCAACTGCCATAAAGCCACATCAGACTGATAGGTCGGTTTTGCCTTATCCTAGAGAAAGAAATGTCATTTGCAACAAAGAGCATGTTATTTGAGGACTAAATGGGTAAGGACTCCACTTGAGGTAAACACACAGAGCAAGCCACAGCTTGGGGGTTGTGACTTGTGACGGCAGGGGGCTGGCTCCCCTGAGAGCTGCAGTCCTAAACTTTCTCACTGGCCTCCATATAGGCAGCCTCCAGGGAGAGAGCAGAAGGGAGGCTGGAACCCAAGAAGAGATGGGGCTATAGATGGGAAGAGAGGGAGGGAGGGTGGGTAGGTCACACCAAGGAAAGTTGTGGAATTTAGATGTGGAAAGAGGGTGTCACACACTCCTGCAGAACCCTGACCTGCTGAGCCAACTAGGAACAGCTCAGCCCATAGACCTGGGAAGGCCAAGTCGTTAAACAAAACTCATTACTCGGGAGGAGAAAGAGTGGAAAAGCACTCTTGGAGTCATTTGAAATGAATATATTCCAGTGGATTACATATGCAAATGTAGCAAAATAATTCCGAGAAAATAGCCATTCCTATAATAAGCCGTAAGAAGCCTAAGATATTTGCATCTTGATTTTATAGACCCTTACTACTGTGTAAGCAGAAATATTGCAAGTAAGTGAACTTAGAACTTTTGAAAATGAAAAGCATTTATTTTGAAGCAGTGAGACGATATTATCACCAGTTATTAATAGTTTTCCTATTGAGTTGTCTCTAGGTACAATTGTTCCATGAATAGAAAATCACAGGACAGTGCAATTTTTATTCATGAGGTAGACTCTGTGCACACACTTAGTTTGGGGCTCTGTCTCTCTAGCACTAACTCAAACAATCCAGAAATAGTGATAAGATGGTCAGGGCAGTCAGGTGAAATCCTGAGACAGCTCAGAGACAAGACACTTCACCACCAGTGCAGCCAGGCCAGGCTGGTCCCCGCACCACAGCAGTGCGTCTTGCACGCTTCCGTTCTTTTAGGTCACATTGCAGTCTCCTGGCCTGACCTGCTCTAGGTAATTTCCACCTGTCCTGCCTGAATCCACACTTCATCCTGGCCTGCTGGGGTTTCATTTCTTTTGCTATTATAAAAATACCTTGGTAAAAAACAAAAATAACAACAACAACAGAACTGTCTGGCTTTATTTGGCTTACAATTCCTAGCTACAGTCCACCATTTTGGGCAGGAGTTAAGCAGTTAGTCACAGCATACGCACAGTCGAGAGCAGAGAGGAACAATGTGCCCTGCTTGCCTGACAACCTCTGTCCAGCTTTCTTCCCTCATGCGCAGCTCAGAGTCCAACCCTGAGAGGGTGCTGCACATATTTACCATGAGTCTTTCCTATCAGTGAGGGCAATCAACACATCCCTAGAGACATGTCCACCGGTCAATCTGGGCTAGATAATTCTTCATTGAGATTCTCTCCAGATAATTCAAGGTTGACAGCTAATCATGGCCCCACTCTTGCCGTGCGATCTGTAGTCACAGAATTCTTTAGAACTATCAAGTCACACCTATAAGTCGTAAGAGGCCCTAGCCCTGCCTCTTCAGCGGCCTTCCACGCTTTTAGAAAAAAGGCCCAAGGCTCGGCCATGACCCATGAGACTCTACACAGTCAGCCCTTTCTCCTCCCGCGTGCGTTCTGCTAACCCGCCCCAGGCAGAGCAGCCTCTTTTAGTTTTGTTTTTTGTTTTGTTTTGTTTTGTTTTTTGGGAGAGGGTTTCTCTGTGTAGCCCTGACTGTCAAGGAACTCCCTTTGTAGACCACACTGGACTCCAACTCACAGAGACCTACCTGCCTCTGCCTCCCCAGTGCTGGGCAGAGCCCTTTAACCTGTTACCTCCTTTGACACCGGCCTCCTTCTGCCTCAGACTCAAGCTCTTTGAGTCATCTTAGGTATTCCGTTCCCATTGCTTTTGTCTCTGTTAGCTCCTTCAATGTTCTTTTTAAAATTTTTATTGGATATTTTATTTATTTACGTTTCAAATGTTATCCCCCTTCCCAGTTTCCTCTCCAAGAACCTCACATCCCATTCCCTTTCCCCCCCACCTCCAGGCCTCTCCTCCCATTGATGCCCAACAATGCCATCCTCTGCTACATATGTGGCTGGAGCCATGAGTCCCTCCATGTGTATTCTTTGATTGGTGGTTTAGTCCCTGAGAGCTCTGGGGGGTCTGGTTGGTTGATAGTGTTGTTCTTCCTATGGGGTTGCAAACCCCTTCAGCTCCTTCAGTCCTTTCTCTAACTCCTCCATTGGGGTCCCCACACTCAGTCCAATGGTTGGCTGCAAACATCCACCTGTGTTTGTCAGGCTCTGGCCTCTTTCCAGAAATCCAGCCCTACAAAGGAGAAATCCAGCCCTCCAACACAAGGAGAGAAACTACACCCAAGAAAAAGATAAGCAGATCCTTTAAGGTTTAACTTTTACTTCCTCCGGGCTGCGCATTCATCGCCCCAGTCCCAGCGCAGGCAAAGGGAGACCTCACGAGGAACCCATGAGTACCTTTACCCCACACTTACAGCAACGTGCTAGCCTCGCTTGGAAACTGTACAGCGGCTTCCCCAGTGCTGAGTAAACACAGTGGACCAACGATTCTACAGCTGCAGAGAGCATGGAGCGTCAGCTTGGCTTCGACCGCTCCACCAAATTGAGGGAATTTGAGGTTCCACCAAAACGTTGCATTGCCCGTGTACGTTAGGATAACAGACTGTATGGCTTACTGTTCAACTGCTGTGACAAAGCATCATGACCAAGGCGGCCTACAAGAGAAAGCATTTAACTGGACTTCTGATTTTAGAAGGCTAGAGTCCATGATGGCGGAGCAAAGGCATGGTGACAGAGATGGCTTGGAGGTCACATCTCGATCCATCTGTAAGCAGGAGGCAGAGAGGGTGCACCGGGGATGGTGGGAGGTTTTGAACCCATGGTAATACACCTTTTCCAACAAGAGTACACCTCCTAGTCTTTCCCAAACAGCCACCAACTGGGGACCAAGAATCCAAGTGCGGACTTACAGGGAACATTTCTTTCAGACCACCACATAGAAATAACTGCAGAGGAAACCTGTGGTGATTTGAATAGGCTTGGCTCCCATCGTGTGGAGGGGGTGAGTCGCTGTGTAAGCAGCTTTGAGGTCTCCTAGGCTCAAGCTCTGCCCAGTGTGGAATCAGAGCCTCCATGGCTGCTTGCAGACATAGCCTCCTTCTGGCTGCCTTCAGACCAAGATGCAGAACTCGTCGAGCTCCTTCTCCAGCACCATGTCTGACTGGATGCTGCTATGCTCCCCTGCATGATGACAATGGGTGGAACCTCTGAAACTGTAAGCCAGCCCCAACTAAACGTTGTCCTTCATAAGAGCTGGTGCCTTTTCACAGCAATGGATAAAACCTGACAGGGAAGGAAACCCTGCTCTTTGTTTGTTTATTTCCAGCTCTCTCCCTCTCTGTCTTTATGTGTGTCCATTGATGTTCTGCCTACATGTCTGCTTGTGTGAGAATCCCAGAAGTCCTGGAACTGGAGTTACAGACAGTTGTGAGCTGTCTTGCAGGTAAAGGGAATTGAACCTGGGTCCAATAGAAGAGCAGCCAGTGCTCTTAACTACTGAGCCATGTCTCTAGCCCCCGTGTTACTCCTTTCTAAGACATGGGACCGTGTCAACTGAGGTTATTTTTACATGTGTGTTTTCAGTTTATCTGATTTTTAATTAAGAACATCCTGGGTGGATTAGCCTTGTACAGTTCCTCAAACCATGTCTGCTCACAAATGTCTAGCAGAGCTCTCAGATCACTGGTTGAGAGACCTGACTTGTCTCAAGCTTGCTACAACTTCCCGGGCTCCCACTCTAAGGCCGGCTTTGTTTGCTTGTTGGTTTGTTTGTCTTAGTGATGTAAACGTCATGTTTTGCTGATACGGAGAAGGGGGTTCTGATTCCTCTGTCAGGAACTAGAAGCCCTTACGGTGGCCTTGTGATTCGATGGCCTTTAAGGCCGCCCCTACGTGTGTCAAACAATAGCACACATTGGATCCAGCAGCCAGACTGAAAAGAAATTCCAAATTCTGCCCAAAGGATTAATTAAACTTAGCATTTTGTTCTCTTTAATAAAAATACATGAAGCACCTTTTGTAACACAACAATAAGCTGCCGTGTGGATTTCTGCAGAACTCTGGAACACAGCCCGAGCAACAATAGCTTCTTTTCTTTAGGAATAAGGCGCACATGTCAAAATGTATCTAGAAGCTCGATTTGGCTTGCTGCTTCATCATACTAGGAGAATAACTACAAAATTACATGGCTGCTCATTATGTCCAGGGGGACCCCAATTCACCGTGGTTCATGGCATGGAACTACAGCAGGCCTAGCAAGTCCCTGCCTCGGAGGCATGTGTCAGTCTTCGACCAGCTAAGAGTGCATTCTGATACTATGATTAGCTTTTACAAATGTCTAATCAACATGAAATATTCACCAGCTAACCAGGATGACTTGTAATCTTCAACTGCAATTAATCTTTGCAACAGGTTGAATCTATACACACACAGGCACAGACAAACACACACACAGGTTGTCACGTGATAGGACACTTCTGTATGACAGATGCCCTCGGTATGCAACAGCCAAAATGGTGTCACTGGGCGACTTTGAAGAACTCAACCTTCTCATTTATTCTTAGGGTCAGGGTAGTTCTACTTGGGCATGACCAGGAACTGATCACTTGGATATCAGTAAGAAAATGGGAAACATTTGTAAACAGTAGTTTGAACTGTACTCACAATCCCTGGGGAGTTAGGGATGAGCTTCCAGGCTTAGGTCACATGGGTCAAATTCCCAAGGTAAATCGCAGCATCAGTTAAAGCCTCTCCAGGGCATTCCAAGTGCAACCAAATGTTAGAGGAACTGCTTTAGAATACGCTGATCCCCGAGGTCTTAAAGAGAGACAGGGGACAAGTTCAAACCACACTAAACAGTTCCCGTTTGACCCTGTGGGGAGGGATCTAAAAGCCAACTTATGCAGAACTTCCCTGCAGGGGAGGGGAGATGGAGAGCAAGCCAGTCAAACTGCCAACCTTCAGCAGCTGAAGCCAAAGCATTACAGTGCGTCTTCTTAACCAGTTTATTTCTTTTCAAAACAATGCATAGTTTCCAGTTGTCTCGGTTCCTGTTCCTGCTGCTGAGATAAAATACTCCAACAAAAACAACTTAAGGGAGAAAGGGCTCATTCTGTCTGGCTCAGGGTTCCGGAGCCCAGCCCATCACTGTAGTAAAGCAAAGGCAGATAGACCTGGAGCAGCTGACATGACATCTACAATCAAGACGCAAAAAGGGACGGATGGGGGGATCTTAGCTCCCCTTTACCACATACATGGTCTAGGATCACAGTCACAAACTGGTGCTACACATAGAGGGTTGGTCTTTCTGCTTCAATATAGTCCACAAACCATGTCCCCAGTGATTGTGGAATCTTTAAAGCTGTGACTTAACATTGACCATCACAAAAATATCTTCATGTATTTTCTTAAAGTCTTACTTATTTTTCTAAGTATTCTTTGTATGTCTGTGTACAGTCATGTGGACATGAGTATTTGAGGGTGTGTGGGCACATGTGTGTGTGGGTGTGTGTGTACATGTGCATGAGGGGATTGTGCATGTGTGTGAGGGGGTGTGTGCATGTGTGTGGAGACCGGAGGTAGAGGCTGGGTGTCTTCTTTAGTTTTCCTCAGCCTTATTTTTTGAAACAGAGTCTTTCACTGAACCTGGAGCTGGCCAAGTCAGCTACACTGGCTGGCCACTGAGCCCTAGGGATAATCCTGTCTCTTCCTCACCACGGCTGGGACTACAAGTGTGTATAACCATGACCATGTTCTAAAATGTGAATTCTAGAGGAATGTTTTCTGTAAGTTTGGTTTGGTTCTTTCTCTCAGTCCCAAGCTCCCAGAAATACAACTCAGACTCAAAAATATATCTATAAGTACCTTGACCATACCCACTTCTCTTAGTCTACGTTTTGCCACATGGTTAGATACCTGTGCTCAGGTGCCGTGCATCTCCTTACGGCTTCCCTGGCAGATCTCCTGAGCCTAGCTCTATCCCACAATCCTTTCTCCTCCTGGATGTTCCACCTCCCATTTCCTGCCTGAAAATGACTTTAAAATCGACAGGTGATGTATCCATACAATACACAAAATAGTCTCTCTATGATCCATCCTATTAGTCCAATAAAAGGTTCTTTTTCTTCCAAATACAAAGTAAATATAGCTATAACAATTATGAAAAATATTAGGTATGATACACATTTATAATGCTCAGTCTATTTATATTGGGCAACTTAGAGAAAGTATTCTATCATCTATCATCTTGGTGAGTTCATAGTTCTGTATCTAAATAATTTTCTATCCTGAAACCATCCTAAAAAATCTTCTTAGTCCCAGAACATCATCTTAAACCCTAAACTACAAAGTAAGACTATGAGCATCTAGTCTTCAACCCTATCAGAGACCTGAGAAAGAATTGAGTGTGCAGGAAGTGCTGGGACACAGCTTCCAAAAATTATAGAAATGACAAAGACACCTGACAGCCTAGACAGTCCCTAGTATAGAATCAAAGCATCCATCAGTCCAGTACATCTGACAGGCTTTTTGTGAAGCAGGAATTATGGAGGACTTGCTTACCCTGTCTTGGCAGAGCTTGGCAGTTGACTTCCCTGCACCCATTTGTCCTTTCTGGACAGACTTGTCTGTAATTAAAGCATGGGCATTTCTTTGCCCAATGGCGAGCTTGCCACAAGTGAAGCAACTCCATGTGGAGTATATTGATGCTCTTCTTTGAAGGTACTGACAGGAGCAGACCTGTCTCATAGTCAAGAGATCTCTTAGTAATAAAATAATGTAAGATCATATTGTGTGGATCTCTGAGGTTTCTGAGGACCCTCTATCTATTGTATATCTGAACTGTCAGACATTGTTTATTCTTAGCTATTTTCTGTCTGAATAACTTTGGAGACATTTTAGTTAATAAACTAAACCAGTTTCTAACCAGAGTTTGCTTTTCTGACTATTAATTTGTATTTCTTACTTATCCTAAACAGTTTGTAACTTGTGCTCTTATGGCAAGCACTTTACCAAGTGAGCCACCTCCCTAGCCTCTTTTTCTGAGTATTCTTAATCTAATTTATGAATAAAACATTTACAAGTAAAAAGTATTTGCAGAGACTGCCACTAAGCCATATTAAGTGAATTTAAATTAAAGGTAAAACACATGGAAGAGGGGCCCTTTGACCAGCACTGTGCTAGGAAATAGGACAGATACAGAAATGAGAAAGATGATGTCTTTTCCAAAGGATTCTCAACCAGGAAAACCATCAACCAAACAGCACTGATGACTGTGACTCCAGGCCACCTAAGTGAGGAAAGCACAAAGAGCCCTGAACAGCTCCTCGGACTGATGCTGTGTTTCACATTCCTAATCAACGACGTGGTCTCGTTCCTGAGCTTCCTTCACAGATAATGGTAGGAGCCCACCCAGAGGTACAGAGACTGCACAGGCCAACCAAATGGTAGAGTTGGCGGCCTGGTGCGTTATAAAACTGTACGTCTTTCTTCACTCTGAGCAGAGTGCCGATCAACTGTGTGCTTTGAACCGCGTCTCTGTGGATGACGTGAGACAGCCAAGTCTGTGCTCGGGATTTGTCTTCCTATCTTCATTTTCACCCCTGGCCCAGGGACAGTATGGGAGCACGCGCATAGATAGCATCTGCAGGATGAGAACGATACAGCGAATGTTGCAATGGCGTGGCAGAGGAATACTCAATCTCACTGAACGGCTCACAGTGCATTCTGACGTTAAGAAGTCAAATCATGGGGTTGGAAAGAAGTCTTCTATTCGAGAATACTTCTTGCTCTTGCAGAGGTCCTGAGTTTTGCTCTCAGAACTCACACTGGGCAGTTCACATCCACCTGTAACTCCAGCTCCAGGGGATTTGAAGCCCTCTTTTAGCCTCCTCAAGCATCTTCATGTACATGTTGTGTGCCGCGCAAACAACCACATACAAATACATGAATAAAAAGATATTAAATCTTCTACAGATATGTTACATTATAAAATTAATAAATCTAAACAGCCCTTCTGGGAAGAATTCTAAAAAAAATCATCTCATAAAATGCCTTCATAGTTTGAAATAATTTATAAAATGTACTATTTATTTTAAATATACATTTTATATAGAACTATGGGAAATATGCCCCCAAGGATTAGGAATGGATACCTCTTAAGAGCAGGATTATAGGATTATTTTTATTGACACATAATGACTTCACATATTTATAGAGCACGATGTGGGTTTTTCATACATGCATACATTGTATAATAATCAAATCAGGGTAATTAGCATATCCATCACCTCATGCAGTTAACATTTCTTTGTAATGAGATAAAAAAAATCTCTTTTTCTGGTTATTTAGAACTATATAATACATTATTGTTAATTATAGTCACACTGCTGGGCAATAGGACACCAAAGGGTTATTTTTATAAGAGAAAAACATAATTCAGTAGCAGTGGGTTTAATTTAATATTTCAGTCCTACTTTTTCTTCTGTAAAATAGAAACAGTACTAGTTACAAACCTGATATTTATTTAGATCAAATGATGTTCAAAAGAAAACCTGTACATTCACAATGTATCCATTTCACAATGTGTTCATTTCATAATGTATCTATTTCACAATGTATTCATTTCACAACGTATCCATCTTTAGCAGGTCAACATTTCACCCTCAAGGCCAGCCCCCCTACTGCTGCTAGGTTCAGATTTTCTTACACACAGTTGATACAGTGGCTATTACAGTATTCATAGCACACATCTGGATACAGATGGCTTTCTAGCTATGTGCTCTTGAGCAAATTACCCAGCCTTTCTATCCCTCAGTTTCCTCACCTGTCAAATGGAAGAAAATAACACCAAACTGAAAGCCACCATCCCAACCTTTGAGATGGGAAGACACACACCTTTGATCCAGAGCTTAAGGCTGGGAGAGGTCCAGGCCTTTGGATCTTGATGCAGGAAAGCCACACCTTCTGCTGGAAGTCTATATCAGGACTTGGAAGAATGAAGCTCTTTATGTTTGCAGGCTTGCCTTTGCCTTGCTAGCCCATCCATTCCTTCACTGGCACTGGAGCCTACTTCTTTGGGATTCCAGCATACACAGAAGACCAGCTGAGACATTCAGCTGTATGGGAACGATTAACTACTAGATTGTTGGACTTTCTGTTCATAGTCAGCCATTTTTGGCTTAGCTGGACTGCAAGCCTATGTCATTCTGATAGATGGATGGATGGATGGATGGATGGATGGATGGATGGATGGATGGATGGTTGGATGGATGGATGGGTGGATGAATGGATACATACAGAGAGAGAGAGAGAGAGAGAGAGAGAGAGAGAGAGAGAGAGATTCATTCCACAAGTTCTGTGGCTCTAAAGAACCCTATCCAATACACTAAGCAAATGAATTAGAGAAGAAACCAAACTAAACACTGGATACTAGAAAACAAAGAGAAATATTCTGTTGCAAAAACTATTTTTTGGTCTAAAACTATGTTGTAAAACATGAAGCACAGTGGATGGGAGGGGAACTTACCCTGTCACTACACAAGCTGCGTGTTGATGTAGAAGGTATCTACTCAGTGGACACAGAAGATAACAAGCTAAAAAGCCCTTGACAAAACACTCCAGTAAGCCTTCTGCCCAGGCCCTAAGCATCAGAGTGACCTTGCATGTATTGAGCAATGTTAGCACCATGACCACTCTGAATAAGAGCTCTGTTTTCCTCTTTGCTTTCCACCCTTTCATGCTTTACATGAATCTACTGCTAAGCAGAAAGTAGAGACTAAGAAAGGAAAAACAGGGCTGCAGGGATGGTCTAGTGGTCAGAGCACTTGCCATGCAAGCTAAAGAACTGGGTTCTACATCACCAATGTGAATGGCAGGTGGCTGTGGCCTTTAATTCCAGCCTTGGGAGGAATCGATCGAGCCCCTCCACCTCCTCACACCAGTGAAGAAGGCAGGCAGTGATTAAAGATGATTCCTGATACCAAACTCCAGCCCCACCCCCCCACCCCCACCCCCACACACGCAAGAGTGTGCATGCCCTGTGAAGGTCAAGGGACAATGTTGCAGGAATTGGTTGTCTGCCCTCACCACGGAGTTTCAAGAGATTAAATGTAGGTCCCTATGCTTGGCAGCATGTAACTCTACCCACCGGGCCATCTCACTCGACCTGGCATGGAACTAATTCTTCTGCCTCTGCCTCCCACACACTGAGGGGTTAGGGCATGTGCTACCACACCCAGTGGTACCAGGCATTGAACTCAGGGCTTTGTACACATTAAGAAGGCACTATACCCAACTGAGCTCCATGCTCAGTCCCAGAATGATCTACTTCTAAATCTATATACAAGACTGGCAGTCTGGTGAGCCTTGATACCTTGTAATAGGTACGAAGAAGTTCGCCTCACCAGGCTGGTGGGAGCGATGCAGACACAGTGTGAGGAAGGCCAGGTTCCGGGGTGCTGAGCACTGCATAAAAGCAACAGTCCTAACAATTGTATGGAGGCTGTTTGGAGCAGCAGATGGCGGTGCCACACAGCCTGTGCTGCAGTAAGAAAGGATGACGGGAAGCAGGCGGTGCTCACCTTGTCTCTTCTCACTCTGATTTAAGTTTGTCTGAAGAGAGGTTAGAACAAGAATCAAAGAGGACTCGAAGCCCCATCCAAGCCGTAGGATGATGAGAAAACGGCAGGAAGTCACTGCAGGTGAACTCGAGTTTGCTCGCTCACAAACATTACACCCCAGAGTACCGAAGGCGCTTGAGGGCCAAGGCTGAATCGATATTAGTAACCTTGAGGCCTCTGGAAGAACAGGATTTGCCAGGAGATGGAGGCAAGCATAGGCTTTGCTCAGAGTTTTCTTCTTTAAAGATAAAGCAGGCCTATGTCTGGCTTATACCTGTAATCCCAGATCCCAGGGAGGTATAGCAGGAGAGCTGGAGGCTGGGAGTTGGAAATGAGACTAAGACATTCAGTGAAACTCCACCTCGAGTAACAAGTACTAAAAGTAATGAGCTATAACTGTGTCCTAAAGAGCTTATGTATGCTATCTTGTATGCTGCAGATATTGACAAATATTGAAAAAGTATATTAATTCACTAATTTTAACACTCATTTATATGTGTATGTGCTCATTTTCATGACAAGTGTGTGAAGGCCAGAGGACAATCTGTGGGAGTCAGCTCTCTCCTTCTGCCATGTAGGTTCCAGTGATGGACCTCAGGTTGGTGGCAAGCATCTTCTTCACTCATGGAGTCACCTTACCATTGTGCAAACTCATTGTTTTTAAAGACAGACCAAATAGGATATCATTAGCTAAATATTTCTGAGTATCTACTCGTTTCAAAAAAGAATTTTGTTAGAGCTCAGGTAAACCATCAATGGCAAGATCAGATACAATAGCCAAGTTAGCTGGTAGTTGTCTTTTTGTCTTAGAAATGTATTGAGTGGTCAGTTTATAAAGAGTACATTCAAAAATTTCCTCCATAACTTGGAAAAACTCTTCAAAAGCAAGCACCACATTTCCCCATTGCTAGATAATAATCTGAACACAACTTGCATTGTTCTGGCTAGCACAAAAATGAGTTTAAAACTAGGATTATTCAAATCCAAAAGCTAATGAAATTTCAAAAGCAAAATATAGACCTTATTTCTTGTCGCTATGACAAAATATCCCCACAAAAGCAACTTAGCAGAGGAAGGGTTTATTTTAGGTTACAATTCCAAGTGACTACAGTCCAAAATAGTATGGAAATCAAGATAGCAGAAACTTGAAGCATCAGGTTATATCCACAGCCAAAAGCAGAAAAAGAATGGGTCCATGTAAGCTCAAACTTAGCTTGCTTAATCCCAATGTAGGGAATGATGCTGCCCACAGTGATGGGTCTTCCAACCTCAATTAATATAATTAAGATAATCCCCTGTAGACATGCCCACATCCCTATAAACAATACCCTGAGCTAGACAGTCTCTTCACTGAGACTCTCTTCCTAGGTGGTTCAAGAGCATGTCAAACTAAGAATTAAAATGAACCATCACAACTAAACCCCTTGTAAAATTTGATACTCAAATGTTGATTTAAACCATAACCTTCTACCCCATCTCCCAAATTTCATGTTTATCTCATAATATAAGACACAGTCTAACTTTTAAAAGTCTCCAAGTTCCTAAATATTCCCATACTTCATGAGTCCAAAGTCTCTTAACTGTGAGCTCCTATAAAATCAAGAACAAGTTGCAGACTTCCAACATGCCATGGCATGGAGTAAACGTTCTTATTCTAAAACGGAAGAACATGGGCATAGGAAATTAACAACCACACTAGAATAGGTCCTAACCCTGCAGCCCCATGTCCAGCATGTGGAGCTTGTAATGTAATCGGCTGGGCCCCCAAAGGCCTCCAGCTCAACCAGCTGCAGCACAGGGCTCCCCACTTAGGCTCAGGCTGACTCCAAGCCACATCTGCAGTTCTTGGCAGATGTCCCACGGTCCTGGCAGCTCCAAAACCTGGAGTTTCCACTGCTCTGGAGCTTCCCCATCACAGTGTCATGCAGTGACCTCCTAGGGCCTCTTTGCAGGGCGCCTGTCCACCTAGTATCTGATCTCAGTTCCTCTCCCTGACTCCCTCAGTCTTGTCCCTTTATCTTCAAAACTACAAGCATTTGAACAACACTTAGGACACTACCACAACCTGTTGCTGGCTTTTGATGTAGCCCAACCCCCTTGGAGCACAACTGTAAGAGCTTCTCTGTGTTTGAGAACAGCCTTCCTAGGCAGCTGACAGGAAGAGCCAGGAACCCCTTTAGCATAAGCTGTTTTCTGTTTAATCAATTTGGAACTTCACAAGGTGGAGTCTTCGCCAAGGATGGAGTTTTGCTATCAGGATGTCTCTCCCAATGTGGTACCAGCGTTTTCTCTGTAACGGTGCCGATTCCTTTACTAGCCACGGTTGCTTCTTTGCACAATTTGAATAACATCCTGTCATAAAGTCTCCTCTACCAAAGTAATCAGCTCATTGCTTTCAAATTAACCCCACCCAAGTTCTCAGGACACAGGTAGAACGCATGGGTATTCCTGGCCAAAATGTGGCACAATGCCTGTCTTCCAGTCCCTGATAGAGTCCTTGTTACCTTCAGAAATCTCATGGGTGTCAAAAATCAAATAACAGAAACTTCTAGTCTAAAGAAATGATTTTTAGAAGCCATGGTATTATCACCAAATATAAACGAACGAAGACACTGAGGAAGCGCCCTACGCGTCAGAACAAAGCGTAGTTTTGCTCACATCTGCACATTCACCTGTGCGTTACCTCAGAAATAACGCAGTTCCTGTCGGTGAAGATGCTCGTGAATCTGCCAGAGATGCTGCCGGAGGGATGAACCCCTGAAAGGAAGCTAGACTACACTGGGCAGCACCTTCCCACATCACCATCCCTGCTTCCGGGAACACATATTCCAATTAAAGCAGTGCCACCATTACACCATGCCTCTGATCCAACAGTGCTCGAGTTGGTGGCTTTAGTGGTTCTGTGCCTTTGAAAACTCATCTGTGGGAGACACTGAGAATTAATTAATGAGCCCTGCCTACTGAAGAGGGACGTCTGCCTTAGGAAGCGTCCTTCCATCCTTCGAGGCTAACAGAAGATGAAAGCCTTCTCCATATCCTCCCATATATGTTAATCGGCCCATCCCAAGATCTAAAGTTAGCAAGCACCAAGGAAGCTGTGCTCCTGCAACGGAGCTCTTTAAAGAGCTGACAGAGTGCTGCCGCTGATCACCCCAGGGAAATGTGTTACCTAAGTTTTCCTTTAATGCTCGCCGACATTTCTAATTGACTGACGTGTTGGGTGGCAAGGGGGAGCAACCTAAATTAATAGAGAGCTTCCGTCTCTATATCATTTTTCTCCAGCAACGGCTAATCTAATTCTTAAAGTTCTCCCTTTGTCTATCTCTTAGGCCCTAAAAATAGCACCATGAAGTGAAAGAAGCTAGAAAACTGTTTAAAGTGCATTTGAAAAATTATCTAAAATGATCCCATGCTGGCAACAAGAACGAGAGGATGACTCAGACCTGCGGTACTGGAGGGTACTAGCGCCTGGTCAGCGTGCAGGGGGCTCAGAGTGCTGGGCCTGCCCCCAAAGAGAAAGTACTACGACCACTTAAATTGTTAGAATTCTTCTCCTAGTGGGAGCAACAGGGATTACTGCTGCTCCTACTCTTGTGTAACACATGGGAGAATCAGGGGAGGGACCAGGAGGGGAGGGACCAGGAGGGGAGGGACCAGGAGGGGAGGGACCAGGAGGGGAGGGACCAGGAGGGGAGGGAGGAGAAAGGGAGAGAGAAGAAGGAAAAGAAAGGAAAGGTAGTTGATTTTCTCCAGATATTCTTACAGGTCAAGAAAGAAGGAAGGAAGGCAGAGAGGGAGGGAGGCAGGGAGAAAGGAAGGGAGAGAGAGAGGAAGGACAAGGAAGGAGGGAGGGAGGAGCTACAAAGGCCAGGAGAAGCTCCTAGCACCTACCCTTCAATGCTAGCCTGCCACAAACCAAGGGACAAGATTGAAAATTACGCCAGAGAGATGACTAGTTAGTTATCAGCACTCTCATTTGTTCTAGGCCTTTCTGTGGCCGATAATGACGCTTGCATAACAGATTCTTGTCAATTATGAGTGAATCTTCATCTACATGAACAAGCAGTGAAGACAGGAAGGCAAACAAGGAAGAAAGGAGGCAGAACTTTTTAGGCTGTCCCACTCATGGCCATTTGCCCTAAGATTTCTCCCTGAAAACCCAGCCCCTCCCGATCTCCGTCTGTTTTCTGGGGGCCATTTGAAACAAAGATACTACCAAAGACTCAGACAGGTGCCATGGCGATGCTTTCTTTGACCGCTGACCTACTTGATTTCCGTTGTAGAGAAGCTGGGCTTCGCCTCCACTTTCCCCGCTTCACCTCACTTCGCCCGCTTCGCCCCACTCGCCCCACTTCGCTCCTCCCACTCATTACACTGCCCGGTCTCCAGCAAACCAACTGTCACTCTTCATTCCACTGGAAGCCTCTCTGGCCAAAATCAATAATGACCTCATTGTCGCTAAATTCAATGGACACTTTTCTGTCCCCATCCTACCCAACAGCTCTGCAGGATTTGACATGGTTGACCACTCTTTTGCTCTTGAAAGTTTTTCCTCCGTGCGTTTCTATGACAACACTTTCTGGTTTCCTTCCTCCCAGGGCGTTACTTTTCAGTCTATTTGTTTTAGCTCCCCACCCCCCGCGGCCACCACCATGAACCTTACAAATTCCTGATCACTAGGAATCCATCCTGATGTCTTTTCCCCCCTCGTTCGCTCTTCTTAAAGTCTTACCTACTTTTTCAGCTTTGCTTTTCCTTCATCTGGGAAACTCAATCCCAACAGAGAAAACTCTCCGTGTCCTTGACTCAAAATATCCAAAACTTTCCCTTTTCTCCATCTCTGTCTTAATTTCGTTGGGGTTTTTTGTTTGTTTGTTTGTTTGTTTTATTTTGTTTTTTTTTTCCTGACGTTTCTTCTTCCTCATGGTCTTGGAAGAAGTAAGAGACCTGCAAATCACACCTGATTCCTATTGTCCTGTACTCTCAGAATCCAAATTCTATTTATTTCCATAAGAGCCCTATAAGCCAGCAGTTCTGAACCTGTGGGTCGTGAACCATCTCCTCAGGTTGATGACTCTTTCACAGGGGTCCTCTAAGACCTCCGGTATAGAATGTTTACATTATGATTTAACAGTAGCGACAATTATAATTATGAAGTCTCAATGAAAACATTGTTTTGGTTGGGGTTCAGCACAACGTGAAGCACCGTATTTAGGGGTCACAGCATCGGGAAGACTGAACACTGCTCTGATTCATCCCCTTGCTCCCCATGCCTACTGTGAATACGTCCACCATTTTTTAAAATCTGAACTGCACCAACACTCTCTCACCTACCTCCTCACCGCTGGAACATTCACGCCGCTTTGTAACCCATTTGCCAACATCCATGCCAACATCCATGCCAACCAACAGGAGAGTCTGAGCATGTAAATCACTGCCTTGCACTCATGGAGACTGTGTAAAGATGGCTCCCACCTACATCTATGATCTCCATCTCATTACTGCCCCGCCTGTCCTTCCCCATCTGTCTCCTCCATTAGACCCTCCCACCTCCCTTCTTAAAACGAATGAATGCTGGCCATCTGGCTGATTTGTTCTAATGCTCATATGTAATAGACCCCCAAGGCAGCATTCACTTGTGTCTACTTATTACTGTTCTAAGGGCTCCACAAATATTAATTCATCGATTGACATCACAACCTACCAGGTAGGTATTATTTCCTTTATTTCGTAGATTGAAAAAAAAAGAAAGAACCAGCAACAAGTCACATGACTTGTCCAAGGCCACACAGCTGAGGCGCAAGCTGCAAAGACTGGATTGGAACTTAGGTAAAGTGATCCACATTATCACCAGGAATTTGGGTGTTTTCATGTACCCAATGCACACTTCTAGCCTGACACTGGACTGTTGGATTTTCTTTCTCTTCATCTTCCCCATGAAACTCAGCTTCTTAAAGACAGAAAATGTTTTTTGTCTAATAATTATTCCAGCACAGCTCCTGAGAAAATGGACATTAAAGAAGGGATTAATGAGGTAACAAAAAAGGTCACAAGGAGTAAGAGCTCTAAAATTATGCTACTGGAAGAAATAAACAAAAATTCATTTCCTGAGATTCTCTATAATTATTTGCAAACAACTTCATATTAATGCTGAATACTTTTAAAAGAATGGGTTTTTAGAACCAGAATACCCAATCAAACACCAAAAGTAACCTATATGCACTTAAATCAAGAAGCTTTATAAAAGTGTAAATTCATTAACATATGCCTTTGGTAACTTATTCTTCATATTTTAGTATAAAGCACAATTAGAAATTTTACTTTAGCCATGAGAATAACTGTAACAGTAGAGTAAAATGAAGAAGGATTTGAGTGCTGGGTATTTTATCATAGACGTTAAGTCACAGACAAGAACTGCCATTCTCAAAGCACGTTTCTAACTTTAAAGGGGGGAACTGTGTCTCCTTCTGAACAATGGAAGAGACCGTATATCACAGAGGTTAAAAGTCAATTGTCTTTTCTTAGCTTTATATATGAACAGTGTGGTGGTTTGAATAAGAGCCCCCTAGGCTCATATATTGGAAAGTTGGATTCACAATTGATGGAACTGTTTGGGAAGGATTAGGAGGTGTGTCACTGGCTTCGAGGTTTCAAAAGTCTATAGTGTTCCCTGTTAGCACTCTTTCTCTCTCTCTACCTTATGGTTGTCTCAACATGTAAACTCTTAGTTCTGCTCCAGGGCCATGCCTGTCTGCTTCCCCCATGATGATAAGGGACTAACCCTCTGAAACTGTAAGCAAGCCTCCAATTAAATGCTTTCCTTTATAGGAGTTGCACTGGTCATGGTGTCTTCACAGTAATAGAATGTAACTACACATGATGTTACCCCTAAACCACAGCATATGAAAAGCTAATCCGTGCACTATCTACTCATCTGGCCTTAAGGATAGACGGTCAACAGACTACCTGTACTACAGCATAGTACTGGTCAATACAGGTGCTTCAGTAGTGTGTGGTATTCGCTAGAGATGTCACAGGTTTGTCAACAAAAGATGTAGATGTGCTCTGAAACGTCGCATCACACAATACGCCCAGCATTGAATGTCTGTGACAACAGAACATTTCAGATCAGGTAGAATTTGACCTGACAACACTGGCTGACAAATGTGTGTCAACAGACTCACTGACTTTAATGAGTCTTCAAGACAGTGTTAATATTTAGGTTAAGTGTCAGAAATTTCTTCCCTATCAACTAAAGTAGGCATTAAGAACCTACTTTCAGAAGTCCAGGCCAGCTGTGCCGGAAGAGTCCTGGCTTAAGCTGTTGTCTGGCACAGTTGTTAACAGCTCCCTCTTATTTTCTTTGCAATTCTCCTACTCCTTTCCTCTAAAACATCTGCAATTTTATTCTAAAATCTTTGCTAATACATCTGATGACTGTCAGGGAAAAAAATCTCCCTAAATCACACACGTACACACACACACACACACGCACACACACACGCACGCACACTTTCCTACTGCTAGATAATAAAAGGCAAATTGCTCAGTTGGTAAGAGGTCTGCAGTGTTTTCACACAGACAATTTTCATATATCAGCTCTAATATCATCTACTTAGCAAATTAAGACAAATTACTTTCTGTGCCTCAGTTTCCTGCTCTGTAAAAGCTGAATAATGTTAATGGGGCCTGTTGTAAAAATTAAACGTGGTGGTATATATAAATTATTTGGCACAGGTCTTCGAACATGAGTGGGTGTCAATAAATAGAAAAACTGAGAGTAGCTGTCTGGGCCACCAGACGCTGCACGCTGCTACAGCACACCGGGCTTCCCAGTCTCCTGGGTTCTACATGAGTGGATTCAACTAACCACAGATCAGGAAAAACTGCCACTGTTCTCTGAACAAGGCAGGCAACTCACACAGCACCAGTCACACTGCGTTGGTGCTGTGAGGAACAGATTAGTGTCCAGGAAGGGCCAGGTATGCTGGCACATACCTAAGTTCTCAGCACTGGGGAGGCCATCCTTGGAGGGCTGGGGATGTCGCTCAATTGACAGGGTGCTCTCCTAGCAGGCACAAGCCCTGGGTTGAATCCCCAGCAGAGCATGAAGCCCAGAGTGATGGTGTCACCCCAGAATTTGGTATAGATGGGCAGAGAGATCCTGAGGTCAAGACCATTCACGGCTATGCGGAAAGCTGGAAGGCCAGTGTGGGTTCCGTGACTGCTGGCCTCAAAGAAACAGCAACGAGAAGTAGATGGAAAGATGTACACAGGTTATAAACAAGTGTTGTGCATTTTGCATAAGAGACCGGAACACCCGTAGATTTTGGGATGTATATACAGGTCCTAGAACCAGTTTCCACAGGCACCAAGACAAATTCTGTTTTGTGTGAAAGGAAAAACTCTTAAATTCTCGGGGTTGTTGTATACTGTAATGTAAGGGCTAACTAGAGGAAGTCTCCATTTCTAGAGGGGAAAACAACAAACAAACAACCCAAACCCTAAATAGGAGAGTGACTTGGCTCAGCTGGCTGGGCTTATTTACAAAGCAGTCAAAGTAATGGGGGCTTAATTTGTTCTTTTCTTCTGAATTTCATTGACAAGACTCAGAGCAGCAATGACTGTGGACAAAACACCATCGCTCACCACTATGAATGTGTTTCCACACGCTGTGTAGGGAACCCACAATTACCCTTTGCCCTGAAGAGCTAAGCTGGTTCTTAACACTAGGGAAAGCTCTTCCTGGCTACATTGTACAGAGGTAGGTAGGTCATCTTAGGCCTCAATTTCCTCTGCTGTAAAATGGAAATAACCCGTGGTTCCCAGGGCTGGTGTGAAGACTCAATGAAGGAACTCACACAAAAACCCCTCAGCACAATGCCTCACTGTGATGTCCCAAAGTTTACTGGGCTGATAATGATCTTCATTCTTCAATGTAAATCCATGTATAGTGACATGCATTTCCCCCTAATCTTTCCATCGCTCTCCTTTAAAAAGCATTCTTTGGTTGAGAGCCCAGCCAGGATATTTTGAAGAAAGCACAGTCTCGATGCTAATGGACTGGCTGGGTTCCAGAAACTTTTTGTTGGAAACTCTCTCTTGCAACTAAATGCTAAATACGGATCTCAGGTGACCCTGATAAAACTACTCAAGAAGGCAAATTTGACATCTGTCTTTCTTATGCATAAAACTCCAGGGAGCTTCAAGGCCCACTGGTAATGCCCAATAGGACACAAAGGCCATGAGCACAATTCCCTTCAGGACTTCCAACCTCCCCATGTTATGCATAAGCTGTCTGCTTAGAGTCACCTGGACAATGAGAATTGAAGGTCCAGGTTTCTGGAGAAAATTTGTGGATTCTGCAAATGTGATCTATAAGGCATGCCCACTGTTGCGTGGAATCCTGCTAAGCCTTGCATCCAGTGATTTGTTTCAGCCATGCAAGAGAGAGAATAAAGCTCTTACAAATGTGGGTTTCTGCCACAATTAAACGAAACTACATAAGCTCATGGTTCAACTACTGCCATACACTTTGTCCTTAGCCATGGAAAACCACCCGGGATTGTGTGGATAGACAGAATGGCTGTGGAATGTTTTTTATTAAATTATAAAAAATGTTTCATAACATACTTTCAGTCTTAGAAGTTGCAATCAATATACTGTATAGGAATCTAGCTAGACAGACATTCATGGAAAGATAGTTTAAAACTTGGCCTCAAGTCGCGCCTCTGGATGCCCGTTGTATACAGAGAGGATATACAAAATACCTTCATTTCCTTTAATAACGTGTAACAGTCCTCATTGTAATTCAGGATTGAGTGTTCCTTAACCAATGTATGGTGCAATGCATCATTAGACTACTCCAAATTTATGTAGCAACTGGAAAGGAGGGAACAATATAATTTGATTCACCCAGATAATTATACACCTTCAAGAATACTGTAGGTTCAAAGGCCATTAGCTGGAGTACCAGCAGACATTTGGTAACTGCCTTTGCTCATGGGTAACAGGATAAAACAATATGAAGGGCCTATAAATTCCTATAGTCGGTGTCTCCCCAAGAACTCAGAAGTCACTTTATGGGAGCCATTACATAACTGGCTCCTCACCACCGCCACATAGGCATGTTACATGTAAACTTTACATGTGTAGCTTTACATGGATGATGTTCATGGTGCTGGATCTTCAGTCAGGTGTTTCTGGGACTATAACCTCGACGCCCAAACACACCCACACTGCTTTTCTGCACAGCTAGGTCCACTTTCCTGCCCACCTTCTAGAGTTACTTCTAATTCAGATCACAACCAATCGCTTGTATTTTAAAAGTTCTAGAATCTGAAGAAAATGAGAAAAATATGCTAAGTGACAGGATAGGATACACTTGCTTGTCATGAACATCGTGATTTTCACATGTGGAGCGGGCCTGAGATGAAAATACCAGCCAGAATTCAGGCATGATTCTTCAAGAAGATTCTCCAATTCCTGAAGCTGGAGGAATTCTGGTGGTTAGACAAAAGGTGTGGTGGCACACATCTTAATCCCAGCACTCCAGAGGCTTAAGTAGGTGGATCTCTGAGTTCAAGGCCAGCTTGGTCACAAAGTAAGTTCCAGAACAGCCAGAGCTACACAGAGAATCCCTGTCTTGAAAAACCAAAAGAAAACTTTTTTTTAACATCAGCATTCATGACCTTGTGAAGCTGGTTTTCCCTTGTCACTGGCAGAAGGGAAAAATGGCTCCTGGTGGTGCCTAGCAGCACAACACAGGGCTGCTGCTCTCTGGGCTCCTTCAGCATCACCAGTATCTGTAACACATGTTAGAGTCCACAATGAGCTCTTCTCACCTCCTTCCCCACCATAAACTTCTCTAGCTCATGGGCTCCCCTCCTGGCAGCTACTCACTTACCTTATAGCCCTGCTATTTCCACTATGCTCTTTCTCGAGTGTTTGCGCTCTCTCTCTCTCTCTCTCTCTCTCTCTCTCTCTCTCTCTCTCTCTCTGTGTGTGTGTGTGTGTGTGTGTGTGTGTGTGTGTGTGTGTGTGTGTGCGCGTGTGTGTTCCTCCCCTGCTAGGACTCCTCTCATAGCCAGGTCCAGTCTGACTCTTCCAAATGTCTCTGACTGTTCTCTCTCTCTCTCTCTCTCTCTCTCTCTCTCTCTCTCTCTCTCTCTCTCTCTCTCCTCTCTGGAGAGGCCATGTTCCTAATCAATTTGTATAAAGATAACAGTTTAAGGATCAGTTTCAAATAATGTCCATTTAGCAGAACAGTGGTATCATTCCCAGGTTTTTGGCTCAGTTAACAGTATCAGGCATGCGTTCTGTCTTGTAGTTTAAATTCACTGAAAGAGTTAGTTGCTCCCTTAACATCTGTACCACTATTCTTTAGGTACTGAGTATACCTTGCCAGATCAGTAACTGTAGTTTGCAGGGTTCACAGCTACTTAAGAGTACAGAATTCTTTCCTATCCCATTAGCACACACAGCACATCCTAGCCCAGTGAGAGCTAGCCAGTAAGGATATTTCTAGGCCAGTACCTGCTAGATTTCTCCATGTTCTATGATGCAAATGTATAGCATCTTCAGCAATAGGGTCTTACCATCGAGTTCTGGATCATAATTGACCATTACTGGTAACGGCCTGTAATTTTTGTGGCGGGGCTACAGAACTTCATTGACTAACATCTCAAAAAAGGAACCCATACTCAGCACTGGGCTTTAAATTTAATAGCGTTGCCACGCCCCCATGAGAGAGAAACGCCAACTGGTCAGTATGTAGAGAATAAGAGACCGAGGGGAGGTACCCAGCACTAAATGGGACACCTCTAATCACAACTCCTCACACCAAAGATCAAGGACCATTACGGAAGAGGAAGCAGAAAGATGCTAAGAGTCAGAGCTAGGAGATGTCTGCCGTGGAGCAGGATTTGTTGACCGGTGGCTGTGAGCGAGTGCAGAAGTCCTGTGTAAGATCAAGACACACACACCCAGTGTGGGTGCGGAGGGCTCATGAGCCCTGCTCCTGGTTGAAAACTATTGGCAACCATGGCTCCTGTGGAAGGGAGAGTAGGTTTTCCTCAGGGGTGTAGCTCCGGAAAACAAACATTTTGAAGACACACTCAGTGCAAGAGGGGGAGGGAGAGGGAGAGAGACAGAGACAGAGAAAGACACAGAGACATAGAGAGACAGAGATGGAGAGAACTAGCACATAAAGTTGGGAGGGGAAGATGGTGAGGATACTATGTCCCTCAGAGGTCAGAGCAGGCAGCAGGATAGGAAAAATAGCCTCCTGCCAAGGGAGAAAGACTCTTCTCCTTGCTTGGGATAAGTTACGCTTACCCCTCAATGTACATTATCAGGCTTCTTAGGATTATAAAACTATAACCACAGCACTCCGGCAAAGGAGTCACCCAAAATTAGGAAAGGGATGCTTGAGGATTTAGTTGCCAAAGAGGAACCAAAGAAATAGGCAGATCCGTTTAACTAGAGAAAAAGAAGAGTGAAACGGAAAAGAGAGTGCGGTGGGTTTGTGTTTGTTTGCTTGCTTTCTCTAATAAGGACCAGGCATGATTGAAATCAAATATAACAAATTCGGAAGCATAGACTGAGGCCCGCTTATGAATGCACGCTTCGGGAAATCAGAAGCCTGGCCTGGCCTGGCTAGTGCTTCCATTTATGGAATCATAAGGCTGACATTGAGGTGCTGGCCAGAGGGGTTTCCTCTGGAAGCTCTGGAGAAAATCCTACTTTCATGATCACTCTTGCTGGCAAATTTCCTCTCCTTATCACTGTGGGATAGGCTCTTTACCGTCACCAGGGATTAGTCTCCACTCCTGGGGACACCTCCATCCTTTGCCAAAAGGCCCCCTCCATCTTCACCATGACCTTCACCATGTCTGATCCCTTAAAGACTTCCCAGCATTAAGCCAGATCTACCCAGGCAATTTCCATCTCAAGCCAAGGGATGTGAATTCTAAACTATATCTGAAAACTCCTTTCATAGAACACAGCGTCTGGCTGAGCACCCGGGAGAAACTATGGATTCAGAAGGGCTGGGCGTCTGGGGGGCCATCTTGGATTTCTAATTACCATATGGAAACCAGGACCCAGGGCTTGTGGTCTCAGGCACAGTGCTGGCTTCTCACCTTAGACACACCGGTGCAAAGAACAAAAGCTTCTGAGAGAAATGGGTCTTGGGCAAAGGGAGACACTGAAGCTCTAGATTCAGAAGGAAAACAAACA
Source organism: Rattus rattus (assembly GCF_011064425.1). Lineage (NCBI taxonomy): Eukaryota > Metazoa > Chordata > Mammalia > Rodentia > Muridae > Rattus > Rattus rattus. The sequence goes on from NC_046160.1 coordinate 7,723,061, forward strand.
AAATACAAAAAGGAAGGAAAGGAGGGAGGGAGGGAGGGAGGAGGGAGGGAGGGAGGGAGGGAAGGAAAGGAACAACAATATCTCTGTATTCCTCTCTACCCCACTAAGAATCAAGGGGGTACCTGGAGTTCATTGTCCCCATAAACTATGCCAATACACAAAACGCATTGTGACACTTTGAAAGACTAGTCCCCACTCGTCTCAAGAATTTGAATATTTGGTCCCCAGTTCGAGGCACTATTTGCAGAGGCTAAAGGGGTCTGGTCTCCTTGGAGGAGGTCTGTCACTAGAGGAGGAGGTCTATCACTAGAGGAGGAGGTCACTAGAGGAGGAGGTCTTCACTAGAGGAGGAGGTCTATCACTAGAGGAGGAGGTCTGTCACTAGAGGAGGAGGTCTACCACTAGAGGAGGAGGTCTGTCACTAGAGGAGGAGGTCTGTCGCTAGAGGAGGAGGTATATCAGTAGAGGAGGAGGTCTATCACTAGAGGAGGAGGTCTGTCACTAGAGGAGGAGGTCTATCACTAGAGGAGGAGGTCTGTCACTAGAGGAGGAGGTCTGTCACTAGAGGAGGAGGTCTGTCACTAGAGGAGGAGGTCTGTCACTAGAGGAGGAGGTCTGTCACTAGAGGAGGAGGTCTATCACTAGAGGAGGAGGTCTGTCACTAGAGGAGGAGGTCTATCACTAGAGGAGGAGGTCTGTCACTAGAGGAGGAGGTCTGTCACTAGAGGAGGAGGTCTGTCACTAGAGGAGGAGGTCTATCACTAGAGGAGGAGGTCTGTCACTAGAGGAGGAGGTCTGTCACTAGAGGAGGAGGTCTGTCACTAGAGGAGGAGGTCTGTCACTAGAGGAGGAGGTCTATCACTAGAGGAGGAGGTCTATCACTAGAGGAGGAGGTCTGTCACTAGAGGAGGAGGTCTGTCACTAGAGGAGGAGGTCTATCACTAGAGGAGGTCTGTCACTAGAGGAGGAGGTCTGTAGAGGAGGAGGTCTACCACTAGAGGAGGAGGTCTGTCACTAGAGGAGGAGGTCTACCACTAGAGGAGGAGGTCTATCACTAGAGGAGGAGGTCTATCACTAGAGGAGGAGGTCTACCACTAGAGGAGGAGGTCTATCACTAGAGGAGGAGGTCTATCACTAGAGGAGGAGGTCTATCACTAGAGGAGGAGGTCTGTCACTAGAGGAGGAGGTCTATCACTAGAGGAGGAGGTCTGTCACTAGAGGAGGAGGTCTATCACTAGAGGAGGAGGTCTGTCACTAGAGGAGGAGGTCTATCACTAGAGGAGGAGGTCTATCACTAGAGGAGGAGGTCTATCACTAGAGGAGGAGGTCTATCACTAGAGGAGGAGGTCTGTCACTAGAGGAGGAGGTCTATCACTAGAGGAGGAGGTCTGTCACTAGAGGAGGAGGTCTATCACTAGAGGAGGAGGTCTATCACTAGAGGAGGAGGTCTATCACTAGAGGAGGAGGTCTGTCACTAGAGGAGGAGGTCTGTCACTAGAGGCAGACGTTGAGACTTAAAGGCTCATAGCAGTTTGAGTTCCTTCTCTCTGCTGTGTTCTGGTTGCAGCTGTAAGTCCTCCACGCCCCGCTCCTGCTGTCAAATCTTGGCTTCACCCTCCTGGGCTCTGACGATCTGGAACTCTAAGTCCAAATAAACTCTATCCTCCATAAGTTTCTTTGGTCATGGTGTTCTATCACAGCAACAGAAAAGTGCCTGATGCAGATGCTAAGTTGGTGACTGTTGAATAAAAGGTTGCTAAGTGAATATTAGTTTAGTGAAAGAAGTAAAGCCATTTCCGGGCAAACATTAATAGCCATTAGATTCCCAAGACTCTGATCAGCACATTCTTTGTGTTTGTCTTTCATCTGCTTTCCTAACTAACAGAAAAGTGCTCTCATCTAAGGCTTTTCCCATCCGTGTGGCTCGGGGGTCAGCGTGCAGCCTGAAGCAGGGACGGCAACGCGGGAAGATTACAAGGCACAGCCGCTGTAATGATCACCTTCCTCCCGAGCTCCAGTTCAGAATCACCTTCCGGCTGCATCGTAATCAAGCAGGTCGGAGCCCTCAGAGATAAGGGAAGGGGGACATCATATCATTTGAGCATCTCCCGCATGCCAGATCTGACATCAAAGCTCTTATTTAATTCTCATAAGAAACCCAGGAAATGAGTGTGATGTCAAAGGAGGAAACTTCAGGACAAGGATGGACGGTGCCCCTCAATATTCCTGATTGCGAGCCCTGAACTCTAAATGAATCTCACTCCATGCACTGCTAATTGTTAACCTGCAATGATTCGCCTCGCTGCCTTTAATGCTTTGCTGGTCTTTCATGTTCTCTTTCTTTTTTCTTTTCAAAAATTATTTACTTATGCTATGAGTATGGGCATTTTGACCATTTACATTGATACCCTCTGAATTCCAAGACATTCTCATTGGCTTGGGCCTCTCCTGCCCAGTCAGATCCCTCTCTACCCCAGGCTCCTCAATGGCAGACATATTTCTCAGAGCCTGGCAGGCCAACCTCATGGATTTATACTCATTTATCCTTAGGTATTTACAGCCTATATTTTAAAGGGGGAAATACACACAGACACACAGACAGACACACAGAGACACACACATACAGACACACACAGAGACAAAGAGACACACACAGAGAGACATACACACATATAGACACACAGACACACACACACAGAGACACACACACATATAGACACACAGACACACACACATATAGACACACACACACACACACACACACACACACACACACACACGTTTGCTGATGGAGAAATAACACCAGCACAGGTTACATGTCACTTTGTTGGAGGGTCTGTCTTCAGTGTGCACTACACTGTACGGGGATTAGGGGAAATTAAGTGGGAAAAGTCTTACAACAGCCCAGGGACACTTCTACCTAAATTTTGTGATTACATTTTAAGTGCTCTCTGTCACAGATATCATAAACTGATTAAATCATTTCATGCCTGACCCCTACTGACTATGCTAAGTGAGGAGAGAGGGCTATTAATAACTCCCCATTTCTGACAGCTGCCCGGGGGCAACGCAGCCTTTTGCAGCAGTGAAATGACTCCCGGCTCACTGACTGAATGCTGAATATTGATTCATATTATGAGTGTTGTCAAACACAGAGTGCAGTGCTGCAGACCCGTAGTGGCAGGTCATCAGGAATAGCATTAGCAAATGTCAGGTCAGGAATCAAAGGCCTGCTGGACTCTTTAGGGATGAGATTTATCGATTCTATAAAATGTGAAAGAGATCAAGTGCGAGTGGTGATGGAAATGGCTGTGGCAGAATGAGGCTGAGCCTGCTCTGATGTGGCCCTCTGCAGAGATGCGTCACCCAGGTGACCACTGGGCCGCGCAGGACAGGGACAACAGCAGCGCTGGGCTAGGATAGAGAGTTTAGGGTTGACGGCAGCTCTCGGCTGTGAAGGTGGTCAAAGGTGCGAGAGTAAGGGTGCCTGTGCTCAGTCTGCAGTACTCACATACCCATGTGCAAAAGTATGCGGCCAGATGTTGGTGAATGTCGGAGAACGCTAGAAAGGATGCAGCTGGACATCTTTTTGACAACTCCCTTGGAAGGCCACTGGAATATATCTTGTTTCTAGATTTTCAATATTTGAATTAATTTTTGAATCAAATACTATCACCCCCAATCTTAATAATCTGTAAGGTGTCCATTAATACTGGCCCTTCATAATCTCCTCCCTGCCATCCTCATCTTCGCACAGGTAACGACAAAGAGAGCTATAGAATAGGTAGGTGTGAGAGCTCTGTCACCTCTCCTGTAGCCCGAGACAGACCACCACCCCCCTAAACTGTATGTACACTGTGCTCTGTATGTAAACAGTGCACACTGTATGTACACTGGCTCTGCAAACAGGTTTTATGACTCGTTTTGATGTTTTTAAATGTCCCTTATAAAGGGACAAGCTCAGTATAGCCACTGGCTTTTGAATTTAACTGAATAAGAGAGGAATGACACTTTGAGGCTGTATAAAGCTTATAAATGGAATGCTTTTAGTCATAGTATTTGCTAAGTTACCCAGCACTTGGTTCAGCACCTCCCAGCACTTAGTTTAGCACCTCCCAGCACTTAGTTCAGCACCTCCCAGCACTTAGTTCAGCACCTCCCAGCACTTAGTTCAGCACCTCTGGGAATGTTTTGGACTCACCTTGCTCATGGAAGTTCGCAACAGCAATTTCTTTCCTTTCCCTCCCTTCAGAGTAAGGCACAGAGCCTTCTTTAATTCTGTGCCAGAGTCTTCCATGTTTCACAAGGGGAAGCCAGAGCCACCACATCCTAATTTTATTTATGGATAGGTAAATGTAAACTGGTTTGTGATCGAACACTTGAGTTTTCACTTTCTATAGAAAACATGCTCTTTGCCCACTGCAGCATGTCCTCATTGATTGTCTTTTATCCACAAACTGAATTGCAGAAAATTAAACGAAGCTATCCTTTGAAACAAAAACAAAACACAGAGTCTTATTACATAGTCCTGACAGGCTTAGAACTGACTATTTAATCCAGGCTGTCTTAAACTCACAGAGATCCTACTGCCTCAGCTTCCCAAGGCTCCCGCATCCAGCACACAACTATCCCTTTAAAAACCACATGTGCCCTAGTCAATATTGGATTCGTTCTGATCCTCCTGCCCTTTAAATAAAAATGCTGAAGAAAACACCCTCTTTTCTCTTTCCTTAGTCTGGCTTGCATCTCCTTTTGCGGCCTGGGGTACCCGGTCTTCTTACAGCAGGCCCATCAAAGCGTCTCTGCGCCTTGCTCTGACCGGGCTGAGAGAGAAAATGAACAGGTGCTACAGGTTACTCAGCTGTTCTAAAATTAAGGATTGATATTTTTCCTCTGCTTCTATTAGCGGACCTTTAGGGACACGTTAGCACTGGATAATGGTTGCAGCAGTCTAAGCCTCATGCTGTGATTTTTAACAGCAAGCCTGTCGACAGGCAAACAATGGCGTCTCCCCCACAGCCCGAAACCTAATAAGGACTCAGTCGCAGCCTTAGGCAGTTTGACCAAACCTTAGTAAGAGAAATCTGACTTCCAATGTCCTGATTCCACTTTAAAGACAATGGCCTGGCTTAATTAACACTGTATTCATTTGTAACTCGATCAATTTAGAATTTTGTCCTTTAAGCGCTCACTCTACCAGCTTACAAAGGAAGAGACAACGGAGGCCCGAGCAGCTGGAACTCTCCTTTGGTTTGTATAAACAGGCATCTGGGAGCCAGCAGCAGAACAAATAACCCTTGACATTAATGGTCCGCTTGCCCAAACACTCAGGTAACCATTAAAACCAGCCTATGAGATCATTTCTTCCATTATTTTTAGAAATAAACTTGGGGTGTATTTAATGTAGCACCAAAATTATTTTTTTTCCAGATCCCTCTTTTTTTTTTGGAGCTCACACCAAACTGAAAATACTAGCCTGTGGTTCCATGCATGTCTGTCCCATAGCAGCCTGACAGACTTGTCCCAGAAGCTCATGGGGTACGATAACCTCATTTGACTTTCTTGTTCCCCCATCTTCCCTTTGCCCAATATACATCATCTTCTGAACAGACATGAAAATACTGCAGATTCTAACTCAGGCAACAAACACTGAACACTAATGTGATGGGCGGAACTCTAAACTACTATTCTGAATTCTCACTAAGGAAGCTATAACCCTGTGAGAAATACATGACCCTGCATTTAACCTACTACACTGTATAAATTTTTTTTTAATGATTTGAAATACTTAACCCTGAAGTCTGTCCTGAAGTTTTTCTGTATTCTGAAAATTTTAGCATCAGAAATAACAGCAAAATTGGATTGGGTCAGACCACTGGGGTTTCTCGCCACAGAGAGTGGAAAGGCAGCTCAGCAGTTGAGAGTGCTGGGTCTTCCTGTTCCTATGGTTTTGGGCAAACCTGACCTGGATACGATAGCTTAGTTATGACACAGTACCCATTGATTAACCTCACCTCACTCCTTCCGAGCCACAAACATTCTTATTTTAGATTCTCTAGTTGATTTTAAGAGACTTATATGAAAACCTAATGCTCATAGTGACCACACTGTATTTAATAAGTCCCAACAATTGGAAAGGAACCTGGGGCCTCCTTAAAGGCAGGCGAGTACATACAAATGACCTCTGCACTCGGGAGAGACAGGTTAGAACGGCTGTGTTTATATGGATGCTGTGCATAGCTTCTTTGAAGCAATAGCCTCAGTCTAAAAATATAGATTTGAAATCTACAGTACATTATCCTTATAGGACATTATGGTTAAGTAGTAAACATTTTGTTGGGTAGCAAGATATTAAATTACATACAGAGGCCGGGAGCACTCAAATGGCCAGGCCAAGAATATAATGATAGGGAAAACTCTTTTGATAGGAACAAAGGGAAGGGGATATAGATAAACTTTACGAGAAATGTACAACCCTGTGTGAGGAATGACTCTGCTCTCCCAGGGTCCCTAGCAACCTCCACAGAGAGCAGGAAAGGGAAAGATCTTCCCGTCTGCTGCAAAGTGGTTTTATATCTTATCATAGCGATGTCTAGTCTCCCTAATTCATTTACAAATCCAGATCTGCCCTAACCAAGGACACAGGTGAGACCCCCACCCACCCCACTGGGATGGTACAGCCTCAATAAGCACAGGAACAGCTTCTTAAAAACGTAGTTTAACTTTTGAGATTATAATTACATCATTCACCCCTTCTGGTTCCTCTCCCCACACCCCACCTTCCCGTGTATCTCTCTGCCTCTTACTGTCTTTCAGATTCATAGGTCATTGTGTGGTTGAGGGGGTCTTAGCTGGATGCTTCCATGGTGCCTCTGCGACCGTGACAGCTAGCCCTCAGGACTGTCAAGTCAGATCTAGCTTGGGTCCTCTGGGCCCTGTGTCCAAAGTGCCATCCTCTAGTTGGCCACAGTCAATGAGCACAATTTAAAAGAAAACAGTATTATGAATCCCCTGGTATGGCGTACTCATGAAGACAGCATCACTTCTGCTCAAACCCGCCAACAGGGCATAACTGCATCCAATCGTGGCCTAAAACCCACTCAGAATTATCAAGGTCAGCTTAACACAGGGCTGGAGAGATGGCTGGGCTGGCACAGTGCTTACTGTGCAGACATGAGGGCCAGAGCACAGAGTGCCGATACCACCTAAGCAAAAGGCTGGGCACAACACTGTACACCTCCCAGCCCGGTGCTGGGGGTGTGGAAACAGGACAACACCAGCCTGGCCAATGTCCACTGCTCTGCTCTTCATATGTACCACGTATACACACGCATACACACACACACACACACACACACACACACACACACACACACACACACACACACTCTTTAAGAAATTTCAAGAGCCAGGGGGCTTGGCATAGTGATTAAAAGGCTGAGGAACTATTCTAAAGGAATGTAGTCTAAATTGAAGTGGTTACTGAAATGCACAATTGTGAGGGGTGTGTGTGTGTGTGTGTGTGTGTGTGTGTGTGTGTGTGTGTGTGTGTGTGAACGGCTGACAATTGCTTCCCAGAAGGAGGTATCATGGGGGGGTGACAAAAAATGAGGACCAAGAGACCAAATGACTGGACAGAGAATCAGTGGTCCACTGTGGAGTCTTTCTTTGTAGAACAAACCAGGTTGACATTAATTCAATCCCAAGTACTGTGGCAGCAATGTAATGAGTCACCGAGGCCCGCTCGGCCTGGGAAATGCTGACGTCTGTCTGAGATCTCAGCTTGTTAGCAGTTGAATTAAAATGGGTCCCATTTTGGGTGACACTGTGGTCCTTCCAGATCTGACGTGGAGGGAGATGCTCCTGCTTTCCATTTTGTGCTGGGTTTTATCTCATTTCTTCATCTTTTTTCTGAAGCTACTCATCTTGTGTTTCATTTCCTTTAGCTGAATCATTACAACTTCCCTGATTTTTAATGTCTTTAAAAATTACCTGACTATGGGCTGGAGAGATGGCTCTGTGGTTAAGAGCACTGACTGCTCTTCCAGAGGTCCTGGGTTCAATTCCCAGCAACCACATGGTGGATCACAACCATCTGTAACGGGATCTGATGCCCTCTTCTGGCCCACAGGTATACATGCACTAATACATAATCAATCAATCAATCAATCAATAAATAAATCTTTAAAAAATTTAACTGACTTCATTTAAAATCTATCTGTCTGTCTATCTTATCCTATCTATCTATCTATCTATCTATCTATCTATCTATCTATCTATCATGCTGCCAAGAATGAAACTCTGAGTCTCCCACAAGGCAGGCAAGCCCTATGGGCCTTGTATGCTTCATGAAGGCCTTGGTTGGTGTAGAAGTTCACTTGTTTGTTCATTTCTATTTTTTAATTATAAGTAAATCTTTTCTCCCCCTTCATTACCCATTAACTTAGTCAGAAGCTAAGTCATCTTTCCAAATCAATTCTGCTGACTCTTAAAAAATATTATTCCTCTTTAGGCAGGCTGTATTTTTCTAAGACCAAGTTTACTTGGAGTTCGTGTTGTGGAGGGGCAGAGCACAATTCAGTTATTAGGATTTCTGGCAGGACGTCTTCTGAGCCTTTCCTTCTCTAAGTCAAGTGAACTTTGTACTCTAGGGCTGCCCTTGGCGTAGTCTCTCCTTCACTACAGCTTCCTGAAAGTCAGTTCACTACAGCCCACCGAACCAGCCTCTTTAGACTTGGTAAGGGCAATAATTACAGCCTCTTTGACACTTTACATTTTAACTTTAATCAACAAGCATCTTTTTAGTTTTCTCTTCATATTAAAAATATTTCGTGTTTATTTATGTGCACATACCTGTCTGTCTGTATGTGCATCATGTGTGTGCACATGCTACAGAGGTCAGAAGAGTGTAGGATCCCCTGGAACTACAGCGTGAACCATTTGATATACAGTCAGAACTAAATGTCCAGAGCCTCTACAGGAGCAGCAAGTACCCTCCACCACTGAGCCATTTCTACATTATTTTCCATCAATATTTCCATTAAGTGTACAAAATGGTGGTTTTCATGACACTCTCATACCTACACATTATTATATTTTGTTCTTCTATTACCTACCCTGTCCTGTTTCTTCAATAGTTACCCCTTATGATTTTGTAAGGTCTCTCTCTCTCTCTCTCTCTCTCTCTCTCTCTCTCTCTCTCTCTCTCTCACACACACACACACACACTCACAATCACACACACACACATACAGACGCATGCACACACATGTTGTACATACACACACATACACACACATGCACATATACACACAGGCATACCCACACACACCTCTCTCACTCCCCACCCCTTCCTTTAGACCTTTGTTTCTACTCACATTGTCCTGTTTCTGCTTTTATATCATATGCATTTCACATATGCTGAGAAAGTATATTTATTATTCTAAGGCTATTTTCTTTCTCGTTACATGATGGCTGGTTTTGTGTGTCAACTTGACACAAGCTGTAGTTATCACAGAGAAAGGAGCCTCCCTTGAGGAAATACCTCTATGAGACCCAGCTGTAAGGCATTTTCTCAATTAGTGATCAAGGGGGGAGGACCCAGCCCATTGTGGGTGGTGCCATCCCTGGCCTGGTATCTTTGGTTCTATAAGAAAGCAAGCTGAGCAAGCCAGGGGAACCAAGCCAGTCAGTAACATCCCTCCATGGCCTCTGCATCAGCTCCTGCCTCCTGACCTGCTTGAGTTCCAGTCCTGACTTCCTTTGGTGATGAACAGCAATGTGGAAGTGTAAGCTGAATAAACCCTTTCCTCCCCAACTTGCTTCTTGGTTGCGATGCTTGAACCCTGACTAAGACACATGATAATCTTCAGTTCTGTCCATTTTCCTGCAAATGACATAGCTTAATTGTTTTGTTTCTTTGTTTGGGTGACCACATTTTCTTTATCCATTCATCTGCTGATGGACAGCTCAGCAGCCCCACACTCTGGCTCTTGTGAGCAATCCGCAAAGACGTTCAAACTTTTCAGTAGTGTCTGATGCGGACCCTTGGGGCATATAGTTAGATTATATTTAGTTCTGTGGTGACTAGAGACTGAACGAGTCTGGAAATGCAGACATCTTTGCCATCTTCTTATTCCACCATGTTGACACGTAAAAGTCAAATCATCTGTGTCCACACACAAAGGAGTGTTATGGAATGAGTAATTAACAAGGTGTTGTTAAAATGACATTAGCTCAGCAGAGAGTTGTAGTCAGAAGATGTATGAACACAGGACTGTAGGACACCCATATAAAGAACAGCAATATTTTCTGATCTCCATACAGGACATTTAAGTTGGTTAGTTAGTATGTAAAAATGTCTTTTCCTCCTGTCTTGGTTTCCTTTCCAGCTGCTGAGGATATCCTCTGACAAAGCAATCTAGGGAGGAAGGGTTTGCTTCGCTCACAGTTCCAGGTCCAGCCCATCATGGCGGGGAAGTCACCGCTGTCACATCACAGGCATTGAGCACAGACTCAGCACTGAGCACAGACTGCAGGCAGCACCAGCTCAGCTCAGTTCATGCTCTCCTCCATTCAAGGAGGGCTGAGCCCGTGAGATGGTGACACCCACATTCAGACTGGGTCTTCCCACCTCACAAGCAGCCTCCAGCCAACCTAATCTAGCAAAAATTCCTCACCGAGGCCCTTCCTAGGTGATTCTGCACTGTGCCCAATTATTCCTGAGATTTAAATCCCTCTAGCACAGTGGCTCTCAACCTTCCTAATGCTGCTGTGGCCCTTTAATCCAGTTCCTCGTGCTGTGGTGACCCCCAATTGTAAAATCACCTCCTTCCTATTTCATAACTGTAGTTTTGCTACTATTATCCATCCGTAATGTAAATATCTGAGATACAGGATATCTGATATTTGACCCCAGTGAAAAGGCTGCTTGATACCCGCCACCGGGGTCTGGGCCCACAGGTAGAGAACCACTTCTCTAAAAGACAACTTGGAACTATGCCATGTCATTACGTCACATGACAATTACATCACGTGGCAACAAATCCCTGATGACGTTATGATTTTTTTGCATTTCCTAAAAAGAACCTACAATGAAAGAGGAAATATAAGGATAGATGGCCTCATAAAATTCAAAGTCTTCTCAAAATTGTTATGACATGGGGTATCTAGAATACGGGACTCAAAGTATTGCTAAAGCGTTCTGCACTTTTATGTCAATCCATCTACTCACAACGAGGGGAAAGTCCTGTAGGAAGAGGGATGGAGCACTGGAACCAGAGTAAAGCTGTGTGAGTGACAATGGCGCAGCCTCTGACAAAACTCTAACTCCATCAGCTGTCTTTCTCACTCAAATGACGCTTCCCAAACCTACAGCAGCATAGCTGTGGTGGCCGTGGGCCGCCAGCCAGGACACGGAAAGATCCCTAGAGCAGCTGGATTTGACAAAGAAATTCTTTACAGGTGAGTGTGCAGTCTCAAACTATTCCATGGCACATAAGCATGGCGATTTCAAGGAGGAGAGCCACACAGGGCATTGTGTGAGTACATACGTCACTTCCTATCTCTAGTATATTTCCGTTCTGAACTCCATACAACTCCATGTTTTACTGGAGCCAAGCATTTAAAGGAGGTATCAAAAATTGGGCTTAATACTTAACTGTATAGACAGAATAGGACAAAAATTATTAAAATTACTTGAAATGATTTTCAGAATAACAGTTATGTTCTAATTTTTACTATCCAGAAAGAAAAGAATTCTCCTCAAATTTTCTTGTGGTGAGAAAACAAGATTTTTATGGGACATATAATTTGAAAAAAAATCTCTTCATACCTCATATTCTCTTCTTCATACTAATACAGAAAGATGTATTTAGCTACCAGATAATTCATATACATAGTAAACAAGAGCCTTCCTATAGTTCCTCTTCAAATGCTGCCATGCTAAATAATAATTCTTTTAAAATTTAAAAATTAATTTATACTTTATTTCATATGTGCATGTGTGTGTTCTCGCATGTGCGTGTACGTGCGCACGTGTGTCAATGCATAAGTGTGTGTGTGGCCATTGCACAGCACAACTACCAAGGTGGGGTCAGTTCTTTCCTTCTACCAAACGAGTGCTGGGCAGATCATTCCAGTCCTCAGCTTGCCGGCAAGTGCTCTACCCACCGAAGCCTTCTGGCCAACCCAATGATAATTATGAAAAAGAACCAATTATTACAGGTTAATAAATGGTGGACACATTTAATACTTTATCAGTCACTAAAATTTAAGACTGGTTTTTAAAAAACAGAATTTAAATAATTTCCTAAAATATACCAGCTAATTTCTTTCTTTCCTTTGTCCTAATATCTAAGACAGGAGCCTGGTAGAGACATAATCCACCATAGCAAAAATATTCGATCGCTTGTCAAGTGCTCTGTTTTAGCCAGCGGTGCTGTATGTGCTTTGTCCTTTAAGACCTCAGAGCCTACCCAGTTGAGGAAGCCACGAGGACTGAACGTGGCCCAGGCAGAGAGCTGTTAGAATCGCTCACATCAACGCATCGGCTGCGATTTTCTCCAAACGACAAAGCTAATCTTTTTGGTTAAACAATGCTTTCAGATATGCCTTAAGAGCTAAAAAGGAGAATCTAAAAATTGTTTCAAATGCTGAAGCCATTAGTAGACTAACACATTTGTCAACAATATAATTAAGTGTTTCTAAGTCATCTCAAAGTCACATAGTGGTAGACTTGTTTTGTGGTGTTGTGTTTTCAAAGCATCGTGCTTGTTACTGATACGCTATCTAACAGATAATACATTCTGGATTTTCCTTTGTTTATTAACAAGCCCTTGTAATTAACTTGCTTTTAAATCATAAGTATGATACTATTTTAATTTCCCTCACACTCACTACCCTATCATTTGAAATCACATTAAGCTGACGTGTAGAGGGCCACCTGGTGTAATACCATGACATTGAAGTGAGCCGCTCTGGCATGCAGGAAATACTGACAGTCTTCTAGGCTGAAATCCATTTCTCCGACTCATGACAGAGCTAGGGGAAATTAATTTTTGCTATTCATAAATAGCTGACAGGTTTAATGTAAATGTTTTGAAAAAGGCCTCAGCCTATACCGCACATACATTACACATGCCGCACTGCACTGGAATTTCGCGTGTGAAGCCCATTCAATTTCTAGATCACTGTGACTCAAACGGTTGAAATTTCTCAAATTACTCACAGATTGCAATTTTCACCATATACATGTAAATAACAACGGAGGTCCCCATGAAACCTTTCAGTCGGTGGGGGAAAATCAGCAATTTGACACTTAGGATAAATGTCTTTGATAAGAACGCTATGCAAACACTGCTAACCTTGACAAACCACCCCAGGGCTAGCCAGTTGCCTCCTGTGGTCAGAGCTGAAGAGTTTACCCCAAGGAGGCTGTGCTGGTTGGAACGCCCAGGAAGCTGACACAGAATGGCTGCCACCTCAGCCCAGGACAATTCAACCTACTTTCTGGAGTAGATACATTAATAAATGTGGGGAAGTTTTCATTTGAATCAATTCTGTAAGGAAGCCATTTGTTACAGAGTTGCCACAAACTGATCCAACTTTTTATTCACTTTTTAAGTATAAGTATTAATAAGTTAATTGGTATAATGAATTGAAACACAGAATACAGATCGGCAACTCTGGGGTCATCTCCCTTGAAGATGCCAGGGAACCAATTCGTTGTTCTAAAAACTGGTAGACAGGGGGTTGGGGATTTAGCTCAGTGGTAGAGCACTTGCCTAGCAAGCAAAAGGCCCTGGGTTCGGTCTCCAGCTCCGAAAAAAAGAATAAAAAAAAAAAAAAATTGTCCAAAAAAAAAAAAAAAAAAACTGGTAGACAAAGGAAAGAAGTCAAGCTTTTAAACCTCACGAACAGGCACTCCGACACTTGGCTGGAGTAAAAACGTAGAGTATAACCAATGACAAAAGCAGGAACCAAAGCAAGATGCTTGTTTCACTGGCGGGGATCGGAGTAGGCAATAAGAAATTCCGAGCCTGCAAAGCTGCTAACAAAGAGCACAGTCTCTTCAAACAGTAAGCCGAGGAGAGGCTGGAGAGAGCTCAGCTCGGTGGGTAAAGTGTTTGCTCTGCAAGGCTTAGGACTGGCGCTCAATTCCCACCACCCACATAAAAGCCAGAAGCGGTAGCTGCCACTTGAAATTCCAGCTCTGGGGAGGCAGAGACAGGCAGATCCCTGGGGCTTTCTGATCAGCCAGCCTAGCCTAGCCAGGGTGCCCAGATCCCAATGAGAGATTCTGTCTCAAAAAAAAATAAGGCAGATGGCTCCTGAGGAACAACACGAAAGGTTGCCTCTGGCCTCCATGTGCATGTACCCACATACATTCACATACACACTCACATACACGAAAACACAGAGAGGTAGAAATGGAAGCAGCAAACAGACAGGAATGCTATCGGTTTAAAAGAAAGACAACGGGGAGCTGGCTCAGAGGACGAAGCACTTGCAAGAGCTCAGATCCCAGAACCCACGGAAAAGGATGAGCAGTTGAGGCAGCCGGCTGTCATCCCAGCCAGAGGGAGGCAGGCAGGGCCCTGAAGCAAGCGAAACTGGCAAGCTCCGGATTCGGCAGGATCCTGACTCAATTATATCAACATGCATGTGCAAACACCCACATGTACCTCTGCACATGCGAACACAATTGCATGCAGCGCGCGCACACACACACCACTCATGAAAAAAAGATTGTGTGGATATGGTTCAAATACGACCCAAACAAATTGACAATTTTAAAGAAAAGCTATGAGACACTGGAGAATGTGAACGCAGAGCAGATATTTAATATTAAGGTGTTATCGGCAACTTTTAAGTCATGATAGTGTGTTATAAGGTTTCCTGTTGTAAGTATACCTTTCGAAATACTGAAATTGTTAGCAGATGGAAAGATAGGAAGCTACAACTCATTTTAAAATAATTCAGTCAGCAGGAGAATGTAGGCTGATAGAGTTTGGAAAAGTGTTAATAATTGGGGAAGAAGCACAATTTAACAGACACAGCACTTTGTACAGCATTTTCAAAACTTTGTAACATACCAGCCGCCAACCATAAAATGAGGCCTGAGGAGACGCTGTTTTCTGCTAAGTTAGAAAATCACTACGTGGCTCATTGCAAATTGGGAAATAACCATGTGTAATGGGGGAAGGGGAAACATTAAAATATCTGTGTGTAAAACATTCAACAAGAAGGTGTGGGAGTTCAGCAAAGAGAGTAAGAGTTATCAGGAGAGCCTGAGTAGCTGCTAGCACCAGTAATCTGTAGACTCTTGTCATATGACTGTTTATAATTCCACAATTTTGGAAGGAACTAGACAGGATGAACAGATATAGCACAACTTTCAGGATGACGTGGTTCTTCTGTATGATACCACAGTGAGGGACACACATGTCCTCTGTACATATGTCAAAACTCACAGGACGACACGGAGAATGAACCTGAGGTAAGCGATGGTGTTGATGAGGGTTCATGAATGTCGTAAATAAACAGAAAAGACGCTCGTTGATGATGGAAGGAGGCTGTGGACCAGGTGGGCGGGGACAAACAATAATGTTGTATTCTGTGCTCAATTTTCTTGGGAACCTAAAACTATTCTTAAAAAAGCAGTCATTAAGAAACCCTCTAAGCTATGAGGGTGACACTAGCTGAGACTCCTCACAGTGGGGGATATGGAGCCGGAAGTGGCCACCACCAGAAGCCAGGTAGGACTTCCAGTGGAGGGAAGAATACCAACATACCCACGAAACCTTCAATGTTAAGTAAATTAATTAATTAACGGGAAAAAGCGGAAACTCCCTGATGCACTCTGTTGACTTCTGAGTCTAATCCTGAACTTGTGCTTCTTAAAGCTCTAATCACTTCTGAGTATAATCCAAACATTTTAGGACATCAAGACTTGGAGCTAACTGCCCTGGGTCTGAGCTCTGGATAGAAACAGGCAGGGTGTAACAGGTATGGGGCTGCCTCTTGAGTGATAAAATGTTACAAAATTGCTTCTAAAATGGTTCTGAAGTGGGCCGTGCCTCCCTGCGGACATGTGAAGAGTCAATGAATTATATATTCTAGAGAGATGAACTGTGGGGCCTAACAACGCTCTTTACTTTTTAAAAAGAAGATGTGGAGGCATTCATTACGATGGAGTTTCTGCATCAGCTTCACGGGGTTAAGGGACATCCAGACAGCTAGTAAAACTTTATTTCTGGGTTGTCCATGAGGCTGTTTCCAGAAGAGATTAGCATTTGAATTGGTTGTCCTCACCTGTGTGGGTGGGCATCAGCCCACCCCCCTGAATGGGACAGCCACGACAAGCCATGGAGAAAGGGAGCAGTTGTTCATGCTACGAGCCGGGACATCCATCTTTTCTTTCTCCTCTCCATCCGAGCTCCTGGTTTCCAGATTCTGCCAGGACTCAGACCACTGGCCCTACGTGGGGCCTCGGAGGGTAGACCGGAAAGGAAGCTACCTGAAACATTTGTGTAACTGTCTGAAAACGCTCCCCACATCACTAGTATTTCTGTATTAAAGTGTGCTAAATATCTTAATCTCCCTGATCCTCACATACAGTAAGAGGGTTTAAATGAATATTTAATGAAAATAATACAAAGGGATTCTTAACAAGCTAAATTGGTTATTTTATTATGATACTCTGCACTCATGCAGAGGCTCTTAAACTGCTTAAATTAAAAATATCTTGGGAGACATAATGTCTATTGTTTAAAAGACAGGTGTGTAAAAGAATCATTTATTCATTGAGCCATTCCAGACATTGCTTGACTCCAAGCATTGTGCCTGAGCTCATGGGCCGAGGGTGAACAGGACACCAGCTTTGCCTATCAGGCAACAGTGCACGGCAACACACAGGTAAGGGGCAAACAATGAGAAAAGCACTAGAGGAGGTGGACGTGGTGGACGTGGTATTCTTAGGGTATAAAGTTAAACAGGGATAACCGCAAAAATAAAGAATTCCTTTGTTCTATGAAAAGCCAGTGACAAAGGCACAGAATTCTCAAGCCCGGTGGCTCGCTCGTTTCTTTCACCAAATACATACATAGTTGCTTACTATGCGGAGGTGAATAAGGCAGGCCGAAGTCTGTCTGAGTTTCCAGGACAACAAGGAAGGTAGACTAGAGCACGTGGTAAGAGTTAGCGCACACAACAGAAAAGCCCAAGGCATCAAGTCGGCATTCATCCTTTAAACTACTATGAGCTTCTGTGTGCCAATTCGAAACTAGCTATATAGATAAAAAGTGCCATTTTAAATTCCTGTTAAAAGTTACTAAGGCAATCTGCTTTATGTGCTGCGTTCCTTAGTCCTCTGACTGTGCAAAAGGGCTGCCCCTCACATGCACAGTCAGTATAAAGTTTCAAATATTGGCACAGAGCACAGTGCTTTCCTGACACACAAGACCCTAGTTCGCTCCTTCCAGTGTGCCTCACTGTGGCTCAAACAACACAAAGCTAACAGAGCACAGCCCTCAGTGACAAAACTACTTCTGAGGATCCGGTTAGCTGGGCTCCTCTATGGCATGGATGGCAGGAAACTGACTCCAAAGAGCTCAGGAAAGTGGTACCACCCTTTCATATTTTCCTAAATTCAGTAATTCAGATTCTTCTGGCCAATACACCTGCTTGACTGCACATCCTCTTCTGAGTAATCGCCCAGACAGCATAAGAGCATCTTAGGGGGCGGTGGCCATTCCGTCCTCTAGGTGGCGCTGGCTGTCCCTGTGGAACTTGGGAGGTCACGTGGCATCACATGCTCATTTATTTCACTGTAAGTTTAGAAAGCTCCAGCAGCCTGCATGGAGCTTTCTAAAACCTCCTCCTGCTTCCCTTTTCCTGGCAGGAGCTAAGCACTGAGTGAAAATCCACTCACACTCATTCTAGACTTTAATGTATTTATGTTCTTTATTGAATTCTTGTCCTCCTTAAAGACTTCTTCAGCCTGAGATATACTGCAGATCTCTTAGTGTTAGACCTAACTGTAGCCAGAAAGAGAAGAACAAACTGTAGGTACCGAAGGATGCTTGTTACTCGATGAAGAAGATGGCGGAAGAGGGAGTCGGGCAGAGACAAGAGGATAAGGAGGCAGAAGGAATTAAATGAGAAGAAAACGGGGAGGAAAATAAAAATAATTCCTAAGAAGGCACCTTTAGCCATGAGTGTTCTTATCCTAGATAAAATACCCCGAAACCATCAAAATTGATCTTGGGAGGAGAAATTCCTGGAGCTAGGAGGAAGGGGGAGGGTAAAGGTACAAGACCACAAGGGTGTTTTGAGTTACTCTTAAATTCTATCACTCTGTTGTGGCCTTAAAACACCCCCCAAATTCCCTGATACTCCCCTCCAGTCGCGAACCGGCTCCTGAAGACCTTCCTTTGAATCTAGACAGTGTTGGTTTCTGAGGCCCACGCAGGAAAGGCCAGGTAGCTCGTTTCTGGTCTGTTGGGAATGCCTGCCCTGCAGGGGCCTCTTTTGGCACTCCCCCAGTCAGACTGCAGTGGTATTCTCAAGTAAGCCTTAAGACACACAGAGGGGAAGAGTCAGGGCTGAACGGTAGAGGAAATCATGGGAACGAGGGATAGAGGGAAGGACCTCATCCGGAAATTCTGGCAGAGGCCTCTTACCAGTTGAGAAGTAAGAAATTAATGTCTGTTGTGAAGACAGATGCCACCACATTAATGTTCTTTATGAAGGGTTGATGTCAAAGTAACAATGACCCGGGGTTAAGGCCTGGACATATGTGGACCTTGGATAGAGACATTCCTTACTCCAGACATTCCTTACTCCAGACATTCCTTACTCCAGACATTCCTTACTCCAGACATTCCTTACTCCAGACATTCCTTACTCCAGACATTCCTTACTCCAGACATTCCTTACTCCAGATAGCTCCTGTCATCTTTGCTAGAGTAAAGGTAGCCTTTAACACCCTCCTTCATAAGTTACATTTTTACCTTACTAATTATACTGCTGTCAGGTGCCCCTCAGGAACCACTTGATGATCATATTATATTTCTTAGCAATCCTTTGAAGACTGTAATTCACACCCTACCAAAATCCTAAATATGACAATTATAGAAAACAATAAACTTCCTCTCCTTGAGGAACCTGTACCCACACTTACTTGTATATGTTTCACATTCGACAGCTCTTTTTTGAGAAGTCCAGATCATTATTTGACTGTGTCTTATCTTTGCTCTGTCTTTTAAATCTTCATGCTTGATTCTATCTTAAAAGAACTTTAATAAAACCTCCAACTCATCTATATAAACCTTCAGAAGTCCAGAACTTCTTCTCAGATCAAAGCCATGAATCCTGGATTGGCCTGAGCCCTGGTCCCTGTCTTAGCTATCTTTCTTCTGTGGAAAAACACCATGATCAAGGCAATTTTGAAACCTCAAAGCCCACCTCAGTGACACACCTCCTGCAACAAGACCACACCTCTCAATCCTTCCCAAACAGTTCTACGAAATGGAAACCAAGTATTCAAACATATGAGCCCAAGGGGGCCATTCTCATTCAAACCATTGGTGTCTAAAAATCTAGGACGAGCCCTCAGGTTGCTGAGAGTGACAGTGGAGATTTGTGTCTCCTTTGTCTGTCCCCTAAAAACACTGACAAGTCCACAGATAGGCACTCTACTGTACAGTCCTAAATAAGCTACCATTAAGCCATCTCAGTTTAGGTACCAGAGATATGAACAAGAAAGCTGTCTTAGAACTGGATCTCCCGGCCTCAGGTGTTTGTTTTTTCCTGGAAGAGGTCCCAGTAATGGATCATTTGGCAGCAAAGAGTCATCCATGCTATGCTTCTCTCAAATGCTGGACCTATAGAATGAGTCAAATTCAATCTTTGTGCCCTTCTACCTCTCCAGGTTGATGTGGTTTGTTTTAATTGCAGCATACACAACAAGAACAGATTTCATTCCCAAAAGTGTGAGGCCATTCTGACAAAATCTAAAATACAAGGTTTTGAAGTATGAAAGCAAGACCCAGGAAGCCTAACACAAGGACCTAAGTCAAGATTAAAGGACTGTGTGTAGAGATGTTGTCAGAGCACTGACATGTGTGAGACCTGAATTCAATCCCCAGTACTGCAAAGGAGCATGCACATGTCACTGGAACAGGAAGGAAGATCCCTCTACAGTGGCTTAAAATTTGACAGTATTGTGCCCTGTCCATGATGGAAAAGAAAAGAAGTAAAGTGTACAGAATTGTGATCTACCTAAGGAAAACCCCCAGCAGAACACTGCAAGTGTTCACTGGCTTCTTGTTGCATACAGCGGGAAGCTTGCAAGAGGCCTTGTCTCAAAACACAGTGTGGATTATCTGACCAACAGCAGCAGAGGCTGACCTCTGGCCTACACATATCACATGCACGGCAGCCAGCTGAAACCGGCAATGTGTGCACACAAACACTCACACATGCGAAGGCAACCGAGAGAAGAGTGGGAAACAAGCTATTAGGTTTCCATGTAGAATGCAGAGGGATTGTCAAGACTCTAGAACTCGTTGGGTTAAAAAACTGCTTCTTAGTCTCAGAACCTCTTGACAGAAAATACTTTTCAAATTAAGACATGCCTTCAAGGTAGTGATTAGATGTAAGGTTGTCAAGAAAGGATCGTCTAACAAAGGTGTCTCCTCTGAATGTGAATGAAAACCGTTAAGAATTCAGAAGGATTTACTGAATATAAACCCTCTCAGGCAGACAAAAACTTTTGAGGGTTTAAGCAAGACCATGCCCAGAATAGCTTCCCTAATAAACAAAGCAAAGCTCCTGGGTACCTGAATCATCTTGTCCCACAGTAGCATCAGAAGGAACCAGAGGAGAAAAGGGAACCTCTGCCGTAGCATGCACAGTAAATCTACAGTTTTGTTGGTGTTGGTGGTGATGGTGGTGGTTGTGGAAGTGTTGGTGGTGGTGGTTGAGGTGGTGGTGGTGGTGATGGTGGTGGTGGTGGTGGTGGTGATGGTGGTGGTGGTGGAAGTGGTGGTGGTGGTGGAGGTGGTGGTGGTGGTGGTGGAGGTGGTGGTGGTGGAGGTTGTGGCAGTGGTGGTGGTAGTGGTGGTGGTGGTGGTGGTCGTGGTGTTGGTGGTGGTAGAAGTTTTGTTTTGTTTTGTTTGAGGAACTGCCTCAGTTCAAACCAAAAAGGATTGTGTGGCAATGTGTAGACCAAGTACTGCTCAACAGCACAGCAGTTCAACTGACAAATTTTAGTTCCGTGTTTTACCACACATTTCCTTTTAAAATGAAGACACTGTCAGAGCCCCTACATTTTTGTTAGTGGGATGCAGAAAAACAAAGTGACCCCGCTGTGAACACAAACATTCCTTTCAGGAAAGTAAGAGAACACTCTGACTAGAACCAGGAACTCCACAGGTACCACAAGAGGCAATCCCAAGCCATTAGACTCTACCTCGAACTCATCAATAAACACCAGATTGACTAGCTATGCAGACCCGCAATTAATCCTACGGTTTCCTGCTGATGTCACTTTTTAATAGAATCATCATCAGCAATCATCTAATGCTTATCCCAGCATCATATCTGTGCGAGCGTGCGAAAGCCAGTAAGTTCTCTCGTGGTTTTCAGGTGAGGAGGCTCCATCGTCAAGGAACCTAACTTAAGGAGTCACATCTGTGCTGGAATCTGACTGGGATGATGGGTCCCTGAATATGGCAGTATTAAAATGGAGTGGTTCTTCTAAGCACAGAACTTTACTTGAGGGGACCAGATATCTCTCTCGAATTGGGATCCCTGAAGAGATGCATCTCAAGGTTCTCCAGAGTGTGGGAAGAAACAAGGAACTCAAACACATCTGTAGGCCCTACCGGTTCTCCTCCACCTCCAGTCTCACTAAGGGTCACTGAGAAGAGTCAGACTGCAGAATCACTGGCTTGGCTTTCTCGAAGATCTGATCTCACTTCATCAGAAGACACAGTCCCACATCCCTTCACATGCTCCCATATATACGAGTGATCTTCTTAGACAACCCGCCTCTATGGAGAGTTGAGAGCACCGGTTCTGAAGATAGGTCTACTGCATTCAAGTCAAGTAGCTTTACCCTTGTCCAACAGCCCTATGCCTGAGTATTCCCATCTACAGGGTTGGAATGACAACGGTACCTGCTACCCAGGGCCATTGTGAGAGACACAGGAGATAGAGCGTGTGGTGCTTTTTGTAGTATTTGCCTTGGAGAAACACTTAACAATGTTTATCTGGTTTACCACAATGACTATCTCAACATTATCTCTCCAACAACCCCAAGAAGCTAGAAGGTATTTTCATTCTCATGGTACACACTACGGAAACACATTCAGATGTACTACATGTATAATCTGGGCTCGTGTAACAAACAAAGTCAGTCTTTAAACACATATTCTGAATCTAACTCCAGTGCTCATCCCAGCACCGGAGCAGTTAGCACTGAACGCAGAGGATGCTGCTTCTGCACTGTAAGCAACACGGGGTGCATCGGTGTGTGAGGAGCTACAGCTACTCAGGGCGCTGAAGGAGGCTCATTTGAGGATTTGGGGGCTAACCTGAGCAGCTCAACGAGATCCCGTCTACACACAAAGTGTGAGTCACCCATGACGAAATACCTGGCTAATATTAATGAGGGGACACAATGCGTGACGACTAAAGATGCCTTGGTTTCCTCTTGTACAGGATGAAGATTAACTATCTTTACTGTGCTGTTTGGGGTCATGTTGGATGATATGAACGCAATGTCAGTACCACCAGGAGAAAAATAAGTAACAATGCCTCTCCTGTGTCTGACGTCTAGTTTTGGTTGGTTTGTAATTATTTTTTGACACCTTTTTCATTTCTGAAATGTTTGTGATAAAAGGAAAGCACTCAAGGCTCACATTTAATTATCTTCATGAAAGTATACTTAATCCTTTGCTATGCATGAGTTACGGCATCTTCAGGCAGAGATGGGGCACTTCATAAAAATGGACATAGGCCTGGGGATGGAGTTCAGAGCAGGGGAAGGCAAAAACATCACTATGGAAACTGTACAGGTTCGAAATGACTAATTGGAAAACAGTTTTACAAAGGAAGCCTTTATGTGATACACATCAAACACTCCACAAACACACATCCTGGCTTCAAAATCAGTGCCAAAGGCATGGTTTGTCTCCCTCCTTATTTACAAACACATCCAGGGGGGAAATGTTCAATTTCCATCTGAGGAAGGAAGCAATCTCCTTCACCATGGGTCCAGGACAGCTTTAACAAGCCCGAGACACACAATGGGAGCAATTTCAACTTCGCTAGCTCTCCATTATGTGGAAGCATCTCGTGGTGCTTTGTGATAGCATTAAAAACTTATCCATTCTAGAAGCTTAACAGGGAAAGCTGTGTCACGTCACCTTCATCAGTATTGTCCCTGAAACAGCGTAGTATATGGGTGACACTTGTTTTATATCTTAGTTGCCTTTATAAAATAAAATCAGACAATAAGGGAAATGGTATGTCATCTGGGAGACTTAAACTGGTCTACCCTTCTCCTCAAAGCTGGAGCCTGCATTTTCTTGAAAAGCTGGAGTTGCCTGTTCTAAGGCACTCTTCCCACTCACACTTGTCACAAACGCACACTAAATTGGCTTCACCTGAGAATGTCTACCTAGCAATGATGCACCCATCAGAAACACATCTCCTCATCAGACAGTTAAGGACGTATTCTAGGGTGCACGAAGGATTGCCTCTCCTCATGTCGCACAGGTTGAAGCTTCTCCGTGTGTCTTTGGTTATTTGATAATCTCTTTGCAAAGTGGAGTAGTCTCAGGTAGGGGACCAGGAGGTTTGTATAGAGCAATTAAGAGGAAATAATTTAATTTAATTGACTGACTTTAAGAGTCTGTTTGTGTTGGCAGGATTTACAGTGGGCCTGTGCTTCCTATGACCATGCTGGATTATCCCGCCTACCTTCACAGCAGCTGTTTACGGGTGACCTTTAGCAATCATTATGTGTTTTATTTTCAAAACTAGCTCTGCCTATTTCACATAAATACAGAACATCTTCTGAAGGTGTGGGGAAACCGTTCAAATGGTGATGTGTGAGAAATAGTGCACATGGTTACAGCACAGCAGGCTGCACAGCACATGGCCTAGGAAGGTGCCCCAGAACAGTAGGTGACACAAGGCTCACACCTTTACTGATAATAAGAAAGCATGGCATTTCTTTTTTTTTAAGTTGGATATTTTTTATATTTCAGAGGTTATTCCCTTTCCCAGTTTCCCATCCATAAGCCTCCTATCCCATCCCCCTCCCCTTCTTCTATAAGGGTCTTTCCCCTCCCCAAACACCTCCCTTCCCACCTCCCCCTGACATTTCATTACACCGGGAGGTCCAGTCTTGGCAGGACCAAGGGCTTCTCCTCCCATTGGTGTCCAACAAGGCCATCCTCTGCTACATATGCAGCTAGAGCCATGGGTCAGTCCATGAATAGTCTTTCGATACTGGTTTAGTCACTGAGAGCTCTGGTTGGTTGGTATTGTTGTTCTTATGGGGTTACAAGCCCCTTCAGCGCCTTCAATCCTTTCCTTTAATTCCTCCAACAGGGACCCTGTTCTCAGTTCAATAGTTTGCTGCTAGCATTCGCCTCTGTATTTGTCATGCTCTGGCAGAGCCTCTCAGGAAACAGCTATATCAGGATCCTGTCAGCATGCACTTCTTGGCTTCATCAATATTATCTAGTTTTGGTGGCTGTATATATTATGGGCTGTATACCCAGGTGGGGCAGGCACTGAATGGCCATTCCTTCAGTCTCTGCTCCAAACTTTGTCTCCATATCCCTTCTTTCCCCCTTTTAAGAAGGACTGAAGCATCTGCATTTCGGTCGTCCTTCTTCCTGAGCTTCATGTGGTCTGTGGATTGTATCTTGGGTAATTCAAGCATTTGGGCTAATATCCACTTATCAGTGAGTTCATACCATGTGTATTTTTGTGATTGGGACACCTCACTCAGTATGAGTTCTAGTTCATTCCATTTGCCTATAAATTTCATGAAGTCATTGTTTTTGATACCTGAGTACTACTCCATTGTGTAGATGTACCACATTTTCTGTGTCCATTCCTCTGTTGAAGGGCATCTGGGTTCTTTTAAGTTCCTGGCTATTATAAATAAGGCTGCTATGAACATAGCAGACCATGTATCCTTGTTGTATGTTAGAGCATCATTTGGGTATATGCCCAGGAGTGATATAGCTAGGTCCTCAGGTAGTACTATGTCCAATTTTCTGAGGAACCTCCAGACTGATTTCCAGAGTGGTTGTACCAGCTTGCAATCCCACCAGCAATGGAGGAGTATTCCTCTTTCTCCACATCCTTGCCAGTATCTGTTGTTACCTGAGTTATTGATCTTAGCCATTCTGACTGGTATGAGGTGGAATCTAAGGGTTGTTTTGATTTGCATTTCTCTGATGACTAAGGATGTTGAATATTTCTTTAGGTGCTTCTCAGCCATTCGATATTCCTCACCTAAGAATTCTTTGTTTAGCTCTGTACCCCAGTTTTTAATAGGGTTATTTGACTCCCTGGAGTCTAACTTCTTGAATTCTTTGTATATTTTAGATATGAGCCCTCTATTGGTTGTAGGATTGGTAAAGATCTTTTCCCAATCTGTTGGTTGCTGTTTTGTCCTAACCACAGTGCCCTTTGCCTTACAGAAGCCTTGCAGTTTTATGAGGTCCCATTTGTCAATTCTTAGAGCATAAGCCATTGGTGTTTTGTTCAGGAAATTTTGCCCAGTGCCCATGTGTTCAAGGCTCTTCCCCACTCTTTCTTGTAATAGTTTGAGTTTATCTGGTTTTATGTGGAAGTCCTTGATCCACTTGGACTTAAGCTTTGTACAGGGTGATAAGCATGGATCGATCTGCATTCTTCTACATGCTGACCTCCACTTGAACCAGCACCATTTGTTGAAAATGTTATCTTTTTTCCATTGGATGGTTTTGGCTCCTTTATTAAAGATCAAGTGACCATAGGTGTGTGGGTCCATTTCTGGGTCTTCAATTCTATTCCATCCATCTACCTTCCTGTCTCTGTACCAATACCATACAGCTTTTATGACTATTGCTCTGTAATACTGCTTGAGGTCAGGGATGGTGATTCCCCCAGAAGTCTTTTTATTGTTGAGGATTGTTTTCGCTATCCTGATTTTTTGGGTTTGTCTTTTGTTTTTGTTTTTGTTTTTGTTTTTGTTTTTGTTTTGTTATTCCAGATGAATTTGCAAATTGCTTTTCCTAACTTGAAGAATTGAGTTGGAATTTTGATGGGGACTGCATTGAATCTGTAGATTGCCTTTGGCAAAATTGCCATTTTTATTATATTAATCCTTCCAATCCACAAGCATGGGAGATCTTTCCATCTTCTGAGATCTTCTCCAATTTCTTTCTTCAGAGACTTGAAGTTCTTGTCACACACAGATCTTTCATTTGCTTGGTTAGAGTCACACTGAGGTATTTTATATTATTTGTGACTATTGTGAAGGGTGTCATTTCCCTAATTTCTTCCTTTAAGTAGAGGAAGGCTACTGATTTGAGTTAATTTTATACCCAGCTGCTTTGTTGAAGTTGTTTATCAGGCGTATAGTCTCTGATGGAACTTTTGGGGTCACTTAAATATATACTATCATATCATCTGCAAATAGTGATATTTTTACTTCTTCCTTTCTAATTTGTATCTGTTTTGCCTCCTTTTGTTGTCTGATTGCTCTGGTTAGGACTTTGAGTACTATATATAATAAGTAGGGAGAGAGTGGGCAGCCTTGTCTAGTCTCTGGTTTTAGTGGGATTGCTTCAAGTTTCTCTCCATTTAGTTTAATGTTGGCTACTGGTTTGCTGTATATTGCTTTTACTATGTTTAGGCACGGGTCTTGAATTCCTGATCTTTCCAAGACTTTTATCATGAAGGGGTGTTGAATTTTGTCAAGTGCTTTCTCAGTATCTAATGAGATAATCAGTGTGTTTACATACTGGGTTACATTGATGAATTTCCGTATATTGAACCATCCCTGCGTCCCTGGAATGAAGCCTGCTTGATCATGTCTCATTGTTTTGATGTGTTCTTGGACTCGGTTTGCGAGAATTTTATCGAGAATTTTTGCATCGATATTCTTAAGGGAAATTGGTCTGAAGTTCTCTTTCTTTGTTGGGTCTTTGTGTGGTTTAGGTATAAACATAATTGTGGCTTCATAGAAGGAATTGAGTAGTGCTCCTTCTGTTTCTATTTTGTGGAATAGTTTGGCCAATATTGGTATGAGTTCTCAACCCTGGAGATAGAAAACCTAGGAAAGAGATCAGGAGTCATAGATGCAAGCATCACCAACAGAATATAAGAGATAGAAGAGAGAATTGCAGGGGCAGAAGATACCATAGAAAACATTAACACAACTGTCAAAGATAATGAAAAATGAAAAAACTCCTAACCCAAAACATCCAGGAAATCCAGGACACAATGAGAAGATCAAACCTAAGGATAATAGATATAGAAGAGAGCAAAGACTCCCAACTTAAAGGACCAGTAATATTATAGAAGAAAACTTCCCTAACCTAAAGAAAGAGATGCCCATAAACATATAAAAAGCCTACAGAACTCCAAATAGATTGGACCAGAAAAGAAAATCCTTCTGTCACATAATAATCAAAACACCAAATGTACAAAACAAAGAAAGAATATTT
This sequence comes from Rattus rattus, assembly GCF_011064425.1. Taxonomy (NCBI): domain Eukaryota; kingdom Metazoa; phylum Chordata; class Mammalia; order Rodentia; family Muridae; genus Rattus; species Rattus rattus. Next base: position 7,750,807 of record NC_046160.1, read on the forward strand.
AAAGTAGTAAGGGGAAAAGGTCAAGTAACATATAAAGGTAGACCTATCAGAATTACACCAGACTTCTCAACAGAGACTATGAAAGCCAGAAGATCCTGGACAGATGTCATTCAGACCCTAAGAGAAAACAAATGCCAGCCCAGGCTACTGTGTCCAGCAAAACTGTCAATTAACATAGATGGAGAAACCAAGATATTCCATGACAAAACCAAATTTACACAATATTTTTCTACAAATCCAGCGCTACAAAGGATAATAGATGGAAAACTCCAACACAAGGAGGGAAACTACACCCTAGAAAAAGCAAGAAAGTAATCTCCTTGCAATGAAACCAAAAGAAGAGAGACACACAAACATAATTCCACTCTAACAACAAAAATAACAGGAAACAACAATCACTATTCTTTAATATCTCTTATCATCAATGGATTCAATTCCCCCAATAAAAAGACACAGACTAACAGACTGGATGCATTGCACTGCAAAAACAGAGTAAAACTGTGTCTCCCCCTTTCCTCCTCCATACTCCTTCACTGGCTCTTTTCAAAGATCGGGGATCAGAAGACCAAGATGGAGGTCACCTGGTAGGTGGGAAGGAAGATGAAATGGTAAACTCCAAGAAAAGCCAAAGAAAAACAACTCAAGTCTATAGAGACAGCACACTGAAAATCCACAGTGGAAAACAAATTAATTAAACTGTTAAATGTCAAACAAGACCCCTTATTATTCATGTCAGGGAGATTTCAGCTCCATAATAGGTGTGATAGAGATGGCATCTAATTGTTGATCTCGCTCACTGAATTGTTCTCACACAGTAGCACTGGGGCCTGGTGAGATGAAATAGTTACAGCTGTCAAACTCTTCTCTCAGGGGTTACCCATTTGGCCTGAAACTTTGGATACTGCCGTGTTCCACTTTGTGCCAGTTACACTTTCCCATACTTTCTGATTACCTGGAGATTGCAAAAAGGCTGGAGAAGCTTCACGACAGGTCTCAAGTTAAAATGAGAAGCATCACTCCCGTCGAGATAGCAACAGAGGCATCACAGAGTTCCGGACAAAGAGAAAATCATCTTTCCTATTTCCTTCCTCCCTCCAGAACGGACTCCTGAGCTCTTAAGAAGCAGAGTACCGGAAAATCACAAGACCCCACTGAACAAATGATTTAGCCATGCAAAAGTCTTGCTGTAGTTTACTTAGCGTTCTGTGTTGTTAATTCTTACGTTCCTAAGAGAGTGAGTTCATCAAAATGTGCAACTTCCCCTGGACAGATGGTTCCTGGCCACAGTGCATCTTCTATTCTTCTGCATCGCCTTCACTGAAAATCTTTTTTTTTTTTTGAAAAATTTATTTTGGCATCTTTAGCAACTAGTTTTGGTTACTCGCAGACTGAGGTTATTGGTTTTTGTTTTGTCTTGAAAGGAACTCTATTAATAATCAGAATCTCAATTAACAGACACCTATGTATGTTTGTGATATAATCATCTAATTCTCTAAGTGATTCAAAGCCCTTCAAGACTGCAAGTTGCTCTCTTAACTCTAATGATTAAATTATGTTTAATTTTAAAAATTGCTTTAAGTTTCTTGAAAGGGAAAATAATTAAAATAAACAAAGTATTTTTCCCAAGCAATTGAGGTTAAGAGTTAACATTACATCTCCTCAGTCATCCTGAATACAGCTCTTCTGCTGTTTAGAGAGACAATTCCAGACTAAACTTTATAACCTTTGGGAGAAAAGGTTTTCCTTGGTTCCACCCACTAGACATTAAAGCCGAATGTCTTCTTTTGCCCCGGTCCCTGCTCCTTGAACCACACTATCTGTAGGGTAAGGCTCCAGCACAGATGAGAGGAAACCAACGAACATTAAACTGGAAATGTATGCTAAAAATAATCTGGTAGCATGGCCCCCCTCTGACCTAACACTGTGGTATTTACTTCATTAAGTGTTTCTAAAAAACCTCCCAGTGGGAAAGGTACTTAATTTATTTACTGCGTGAGCCTAACAAGACCTGTGAAAGGAATTTGGTTTGGAGCAGGGCTGCTAGAACACTGTGTGTTTTGTGGGAGGCCGCCTTGCATGTCATAAGCAAGGAAGCGTTTTCCTTTGGGTTTGAGCATGCATTTTTCTGACAGAAGCTTAGCAACACCAATGACAAAGTTTTCAAGGAAAAAAGGCAAAGATAATCGCTTGCCTGCGACTCCTGCTCTTTGTAATAAACAGAAGCCACCACTTTGTACTGTCATCCTGTCATTTGTCACAGCGATGCCTCAGTGCTCCGAGACGACAAATCGCTGAGACCCAAGTGGCTACAGGCCACAGTCGGTCTCAACAGCTCACCATTTTCCTAGAGGATCTGGACAACGAAGGAAGCACAGAGTCAACCCTAGCCACAACTTACGTTTTCATCTGAGCATCCATCTGCCCCTTTTCAGTAGTTGCTGTGCACTCCAAGATGTGCCACAGCTTTAAAGCCAGGGTTTCTAAACCCAAATGTCCTCCTTGCCTCCCAGTTCCCCTCCCAAGTCGCAGACTCACTCAGGTGCTGTGCTTACACCAACCTCCCCAAGCCCCATCTTTGACGGACATAACGTAAGTCCAGTCACTTTAGCTTCTCCTGGGGATGAGTGGCTTTGTGGGTGACAAGTGAATTAACTTCCCATTCCCTCAATCACTTAATTCCCTTTGTCCTTCTAGCATGTTCTGTCAAAGCTGCAGATTTCTCACGAGGGCCTTCACCCTCTCCATAATATTCTGACCTGGTGTCACAGGTACCTAAAAGCTGGTCCCTAAAGGGCCTTAACTAGTAACCAGACCTATTCCCATCAAAAGCTCCGTGGAGGGCAGCATGGCACTGAGCCTGCAGCCTGTGTCTTCGTCATGCTCAGGTGCTCCTTCTCCAGCACCTCAGAGAGCTATCCGGTGGCTTCATTTGCCACTAACCTGGTACACACACTTGACCTACCCAGGACCATCCAACTCCTCAGAGGCTGAGTAGACGTCATCACCAACAGACCTCTCCCGTGTAAATACACTAAGCTGTCCCTTCCCATCCCTAAGTCACAACAACTATAACTTTGCCTATGACTCACGAGCACATCCCTTCAGTATCTCCTTCTTCTGAAGTATTCTGAAGTGCTCAGGAGAATCTGACTGACATTGCTACAGCAGTATCCTTTGCACGGTGACCTTATGCCCTGCCATAAGCCCCTCCCATTGAGGTCATCCTTCAAACCCCCTTACCAAGTGTCGTACAGCAGGCCCTAGAGGAAGCACTGGAGTCAGGGCGGTGAGTGAGACAGGAAAGGTCACTGCTCTTTGCGCATGTACATATCAGGCCTTGCTTTCATGTCTCACCACCTCAACACCCTGTGCTATGGAGTTTAACACCCTTGTACAGTCTGCATAGCACCCTCTCTGCAGCTTCCTACTTAGTACACAGTATCAACCATAAACCAAGGCCCCTAGGGTCAGAGGAGTAGAGCACCAGGCTTGGTCCATCCTTGGAAGACACTTTGGATTGGGTACAATCAGACATTCTGTCCCACCTATAGCATGCTATCCTAAAAGCCCTCATTTCTGTCTGGCTCACCTGTCCACTAACCTATCTAGTCAAATCTGGTAACATTTGGTGTGTTGCCTGGCACCAACAGTAAGTAATTTTTTCTTTCCCCTAAACACATGTTTCTTTTCTAAATATAGGCTTTAGCCCTGTGCAGCTGTCTTATTTCAGGTTTCTATTGCTATGATATGAACAAAATCAATGTGGAAAGAAAAAGGTTTATTTCATCTTAAAACTCTCAGGACATACTCCATCACTGAAGGAAGCCAGGGCAGGAACTCACGGCAGGAACCAGAGGAAGCAGAGGCCATGGAGAATGCTGCCTGCTGGCTTCCTCACCTTGCTTTCTTAGGTAATTCAGGACCATCTACCTAGAGATGGAGCCATTCACAGTGGTTGGGCCCTCTCTTGTCAATCATTAATCTGGAAAATGCCCTAGAGACTTGCCTATAGCCATTTTCTTTTTATTTCTTTTCTTTTATTCTCCCGTTTAGTTTCTCAAGACAAGTTTTCTCTGTGCAGCCCTGGCTGTCCTGGAACTCTCTCTGTAGACCAGGCTGGCTTAGAACTCAGATGTCCACCTGCCTCTGCTTTCTGAGTTCTGGGATTAAAAGCATGTGTCACCACCACTGCTCAGCTACCCAATTTCATAATTGAGTTCTATTTCCCAAAAGACTCTAGCTTGTGTTAAGTTGACAAAACACTGACCAGCTTGTAGCCCATCCCGTCTCTTCTCTACTGACGTTTTTCTTCCTCCTGTACACAACCACTCACCTGGCCTTACTAAGGGCTGAGACCATGTTATCAGCCGTCTGTGTTGGATCGAAAGCAGTGTCATGATGGCTTTGGTGGTGCTGTGCTTCAGTTCTGTTAGAGGACATCAAGATGGTCAGAAGTCCTTTCACATGCTCCCACCCTTGGAGGGGAGAGGATGAAGTACCCTGGACTATGACCAAAGAGAGACAGATTGACACTGGCCTGTAATCCCAAGAGGAACTCTACTTAAATACATACCACATACTTGAAACCAACCCTTCTGAAGTCTCATATTCCAAATATCTAAGGGCACTTAGGATATGAACGAACTGGTAAAGACCTTCAAACCATTAAAAATAGAGTAAGCCGGAAGAGACCTCTATCCACCCCAGTTAGTACAACTGAAGAGTGGATTTAGCTCTGGCCTTCGTACCGGTCACAGTGAACTGGAAATGTTTGTCCATCCATTGATCACAACCAATGGAGCACTTCGGGGCATTGGTCACACACCTATGTTCCAAGGCCTTTTCCTCTGAGCCTCACCTAACTCTGAGTGTAAAAACAAAGGCTTTATGGGTATAGGCATGGGCTCGAAAGTGGCATGCTTTGGCTCTCCACAGTGAGATTCATTCAAGAGCCACCAAAGAGCATTTCTTCCACTGCATGGCCCGAAAGCCATAATAAATGGCCAGCTCCAATCTTGGCTATAAATCCATACAGCAAGCTCCCAGAGCTCTCACCTTAGTCCCCAAACCAAATGCATGGCTTCCTATGAAGAACTGTCCCAACACCCAAAGTAATTCACTGCTTTGTGTTGGGGTGGGTTTGCTTTGTCTCCTAGAGGCTAGACATAAAGATATGAGAACAGCATGCAAGACAAGATGTCCAGGCTCTCAAAGAGACCCTGGCAACACTGCCACTAACTGTGGCTTGCTTGCTGGCTTGCTTGTTTTGTGTGTATGTGTGTTCATCTTATTTTCAGAAAAAGAGAGGTTAAATTATAAGCCAAATAAAATATACTTTTAAATCTACCAGGCCTTTCGAAAATGCATATGGATACAGAGTTAGGGAGGGAAACTCTGACGCTGTCCTTCACTAGTTGGCCTTCCGATATGGAACAGCTGCTAGCTTCATTTTATTGTAGCTTCGAGGCATCAGGTCCCAGGAACTGAGAGTGTGCAAAGAGGTAAGAGACTCTCGAAAGGCACGCGGTAATGAACGGGTAGGGAAGACGTTCCTGAAATCCAGGTACACGTAGGTCAGGAGATGAGGTAGACTGTCAAGATGAGACAAATGAAAGCACACTTTTGTGCCACGTTTAAAATGCATCCACAAAAGCGAGATAATAATAACAACAGCCGCCACTCACTGAATGCCTGCAGCACGCCGGTGCCTCGCTAAGTGCTTTATGTGTCGTTTCTTATTTCATCCCATGGCAAACCTATGATTTATTAGTCTCGGTTTATAAAGAAAATGAATCACGGAAAAGGTGAAGCTATTAGTCCAAAGTCAAAATGTTGACCATGAGGAAGTAGTGACTTTATGTTTAAATACTGCACTGAGAGAAAGAAGAATATTAACAGAGAAGGTGATAGGAAAAGAATGGCCTGCTGTACAAAATTGCCTAAAATAGTGAAGGATCAGATGATTTTGTTCTGTAAGACGGGGACAGCTTGGAGTACGGTCAACTTGGTAAGTGGTAGAACCCATAACCCCAAGTACCACAGCTAGCTGAGGAAAGGTAGATCTAGGAGGGCACCTTCACCAGCTCCTTCCTCTACCCAGCAGCAGAGGACATTCTCAGAGTGTCGCTGTCCATTATGCCGGCCTTCTAAAGTCAAAATCGCAAGGAGCTAAAGAAGACGCAACCAGGGGATGCCATCTGTGAGTGATGTGAGGAGACAGGTGCTGTGAGGAGAAAACAGGAAGACCGCGGGGGAAGGAGGCTGAGGGAGCGAGGGTGTTAGAGACGGTGACTTGTCGTATTATTACACAGGAGGGTCAAAACGGCCTCATTGGAAAAGTCAAATTGGGACAGAGATGAGGTGAGGAACCCAAGCAAGAGCCACAGTCTAGGGCAAATGCTGTTCAAGGGGGAAAGAAATGGCTGGAGCAGGAGGCCTCAGCTACCACCTCCTGGTAAACTCAGGCGGCTGACAGGAATCCAGTGCAGTGAGTAGGATGCAGGCCCTAGAGCTGGTGGATAATAGAACTTGAGATTGGACGTAGGTGAGAAGAGAAGCAGAGTATCTGAATAGTCTCTGTTATCTCCCACCGAGATGTCTCCTCACTGAAAAGGAAAATGATAGTGTCACCGTGGGAAATCCTAGGAGGCACTTTCTTCAGGTGGGAATCAGCGGTAAAACATCAGATGATTTCCTGGACTTCCTGACGTCACTTAATGAGAAGAGCGCATCTCTACTGGGATAGTGTCAGCGCGCTTCAAACCCTTCACTTGTCAGAGACAGGCTCAGACAGACTGGAGTCGAGAGAGAGACGCCCAGACTAACTGAGCAGGAAGGTGTGGTCCAGAGTGTCAAGAAGGTGAGAGGCAGTCAGCGACTAAGGATTTACCACAGATTTAAGAAGATTAGAAAACATGACAGCTAAACACGAGCTGCGCTCCTGGGCTGGATCGTGGACCACAGAAAGGGTGTGTTTGAGAGAGTGGAAAACCCCAAAGGAATTTAAACAAGGTCTTTCCAGCAATCTCATACCAATGCTGATTTCCTGGTTACAAAAGAATCATTCTGTGGTGAAGGAAGCCCAGAGTGATAAGAAGAGTCAGGGAAAGGACGTTTGAGAACTCTACTCACCGTATGAATCCTTTCTGTTATTTAAAATCATCTAAAATTACTTTAAAGTGAAAATTAAGAACAAATAAAAAGATACCGTCGTGGACACTCAGTCTGAAACCACCCCCGCCATCCTCATTAGCTCTTGGCACTTCACCGCACTCCGGGTTAGCACATCAGAGCTCGAGAAGTTTAAAGCTCACTGTGAGCTCCAGTACCTTTAACAAAGTAGAATGCCCTGGGTCATGCACTATATGAGAATTTGACTAAAAGAAAAGACATCTCCATGTCCGACTGTTCAACCCATTCACATCAAACTATTACTGCACTACCTCACCCCGCACACCCTTAGAGATGAAGAGTCACGATGCTTTAACCTAGGGTTGGGTCCCCTCAACAGTCCCTATGGATACGAACATGCTCCCCTCCCATGGATGAAGTCTTGCGTGCGGATCTTCATCAGAGTAAAGCGCAGAGCCCAGTCTGACAACCATGAGTATGGGGGAACCACAGAAACTGCTTTTCCAAAGTGAACAAGTCCAATAAACAGAAGCTGCTTGGGTCTCCGTGGTGGAAATCCCTTCTGGTGACTTAGAACCTAGTTGTGACTAGCTTTGTGCAAATTGTGACGTCTAAGGTGCTGATTCTGGACACAATGTCTGCTCTGCCATTCCCACCAATGTGGTAAAGGCAAGCCAGGCAGAGCTTCCATTGCTGCTGGATACGACGCTTTGCTTCTCAGTAGGATCTAGACTCAGAACTGGTCATTCACCGATACCCCATTCAAGGGAGGATCTGCCCATGCTTGATCATAAATTAACTACTACTTGATCAAGACAAGGTAATTACAGCAACTACAGGAGAAACACTGCGTGTGCGTGTGTGCATACGAGGCTGCCGCATACGTAGAGGGCAGTGGTCAACACCGAATGCCTTCCTCAGTCACCTTACACCTTACGTTCAGAGACCAGTGAGCCGTTCCCATCTCTACCCAGCCTCCATTCCCAGGTCTATGGTTACAGATATTTGTAGTTGGTCCTGGCTTGTATGTGAGCTCCAGGGATCTGAGCTTGGCCCCTTGCTCACATGGCAACACTTCCAACTGAGCCATTCCACCAGTTCCAGACACTTTTGACATTAGCATGTTTTATGAAAATTTCAGCCCATACATGGTGAATATTTAAAAAGAAATATATGCACAAAGGCCCTTCCTGCCTTTCGGGTGGCTTAGACAGCACTCCGGAACAAGGCCACTCAGGTTTGATCCAGGCTGGCAACTAGCTGCCTACTACCAGTCTGTGACTAGTTAAGTTGTTGTACCAGACACCAGACAACTGTGTGCTTAGACAGGTTGCTCCGGTCGCTGATCGATTTCACAGCAGAGCTTCCTGGACGAAAAAAGCAGCAACGTGGGTTTAACTCCCAACAGGGTCCCGTGCTCACTGAGGTCACCTTGGACTTTTAATAGCTCTGTTCTACAGTTAAATGGGGGAAGTAAGAGACCCTTCTCCATGGGATGTACAGCTTTAAATGCAACGTAATATGTGGAGAACATGAGAAATAACACATGCAAGTAATCACTACCTGTGATATTATTACAAAGTTTCTAAAACACCGCAGGAAATAAGAACAAAGAAAAACGAGATAAAACCAGGCCCGGTACAGAAAGACACACGGCCATCTACATCAAATGATAGGAGGCCAAAAATTTTGTGCTGTTATTTTTTTCCCTCCAGCCAATAAAAAGAAAGTGTATCCACCATAGCGCAAGTTATTAAAAACAGAATATGCTCCAAAGAAATGTAGGCAGTCTGGGCTGTGAGGGAAGGTCACCGAGAATCTGCTGTCCGGGTTTCCAAAGTGAAATTAAAACCTCTCTGCTTTAGCCTTCAGTTCAGAATGGCGAGGAGAACCTACTGAAGCAAGCCAGAAGCTTCAACAGACGTGGCAGAGAAGGAAATTTAGCCAATCATCTGTCACTTCAGTTAAAGCTGAGCTCGCTAATATCTTCCATTCAGCTCCAAACTGCCTTCCATTTCCCTATTCCTCCCTGACGGTAAGGACTCACAGATTAAAATCTCTGAAGAAAGTGGATTTTTACAAATTCCAAAGTGAACAGGTAAATAATACTGGTGACAGCACCTTCATTGGAGGCAGCGCCCGCCTCGCGAGGTGTCCCGGGGCTTTCGGAATTACAGCCTTGCCGAGCGCTTGCCATAGTCACACAATCGTTTTTACAAACATTTCAATTTTGAAGATTTTTTGATCAGCATAAATTTGCAAGATAAAAACGATCCCTCGATCATTGAAAGTAGTATTAGCTAACACATTTTGAAATATGACAAAGAGCAAGGATGGTTTAAACAGTTAATTTTGGGAAAAAATCAGTCGGTACGGTAGCTCGTTACAGAACCTCCATCTGGTAGGCACATTTAAACCAGGAGAAATGCTTTGTGATGGCGCCAAAAGTCTGGACTTTTAGGTGTTTTCACTTGGAGTCCACTGCAATGAGAAATGCAGTTTATTGATCATACGAAGAGTTTAACCTAATATTCATTCCAAGGGAAAAAACAAAATACATTGTACGGATGTTAACAACAGCCCCACCCTATCATCTCCAAGGTCTTAATCAAAAACAAGTAGGAAACATCGTCTGTGTGTCCATGACAATTACAGTTCTTATAGACAAGGAAAAGACTGATCGTCTTTCATTATAAATTTGGGGAGGAGGAGAAAACACTGGGATTGGGATGGAGTTGGGACTGAGACTGGGACTCTGTGCATGGCAAGCACTGTGCTGGCTAGCACGAGCTCCAGTCCAGGAGGAGGGACTTCTGAGCAAATCTATCCTGTGGAAGGCTGGGGTGCCGCCATTAGCTCTCACCTCCCTTCTCCCGTCCCAATTCCCACCCATGTCACTGGGTGATTGCCACTCCAGGCTTCACCTTTGCTTAGAGCAGCACGGGTAGGAAATCTCTTGTGTCTCCTCAACTTAACCGAGACAAGCTGACATCTTAAAGAGTAACTGTATTTACAATTTAAATAACAGAGAATTGGACATCCATCAGCAGATAGGTGAATCTCACCAAAACGTTACACCTTACATAAAATTAGCTGATGCTGGATAACGGACTCAATGGAAGACATGAAACTATCAACTTTTAGGCAGGAGCACAGAGTGGGAGAACTACAGAATGTCAGATGGGAAGACGCCTTAGACATAATGTGAAATCAGCTCATGGGTTCTACTTTTTAATTTGGAGCTATCGAAAGTAAAACCTTTGGCTGGCAAAACAAAAGACTCTAGAAAGATGAAAGGTCTCCTATGGCCTGAAAGAATGTATTTGCAAACTACATGTCCTATAAAGGACTAGAATGCAGAATACATGAAAAATTTGAAAACAATTGTAAAAGACCCAAATAATCCAATCAGAATGGGCAAAAGACATAAACACACACACACACACACACACACACACACACACACACACACAGTTGATAAAAGGGAATGTGAAAACGATTTTCATTATTAGATATCAAGGAAAAGCACATTTTAAATATAATAAACCTCATGGCACACCTATCCACTTGACACATGGGTCCAAATGGCTACAGTGAAAACAGTGCCCACAGTCAATGCCCACAGGATGGACGAACGCTAGATCACACACACTGGAGACATACAGTGTTAAAGTTCTAGAAGCAGCTCAGCATTTTCTTACAAACTAGAAATGCCATTACTTTACAATCTAACAATTACACCATGCCACATTTATCCCGGAGAAATAAAAGCTCACATTAAATAGAAATTATAACTTGATATTCACAGTAGCCTTATTCATAAAAGCTCCGGGGTAGAGACCTATTGATGCCTTTCGATAGCTAACTGACTAAACAAGCCGTACTCCATCCATAACACAGTAATCAGCAACCAAAGAAGCAAAGTGTTGACGCATGCCGCAATGTGGACGAACCCAAAAGAAACGATATTGAATGAGAAAAGCCAAAACTAGAGTTCTATGACACAGTTTCATTTCCATAACATCTTTCAAATATGAAAGTTATACAGACGGCAAATAGATTAGTTTGGAGAGGAGGAGGCTGAGGTTGTTAACAGGATATCGGGGCGGGGGGCGGGGGAGAGGTCCTGTGGTGGTGGAACATATATACCTGCAAGGGGAGTGTGCGTAAACCCGACCCCCCTCCTCTTTCGTGTGCAAGTCTTAAGAATAACAGTTATTACATGAAGGGAAGGCAACGCTGTGAGGCCAGGAGATGAACCAGAGGAGACTGGGCTGTGCTCCAATCCCCACAGAAGTATGACGTCTCTCAGTGCTGTAGCTCAGCTGGTCACGTGACCCCAGGCATAAAACCAGGGCAGCTTACTTAGTACGCTCCCTCCCGTCAAAGTGAAGCACGTTCACCTGGGACTCCACCTGCCCTGGGCACTGTTCTGTGTGGCTGACTACCTAGCACTCATCCTGGGCTCCCTCTGTCCCTTGCTCCCCGTCTGGATGTGATAAACGTGCTTTCTTTACCACGTTGACTGTGCTCTTCTCTCGCACTGGACTCACCCGGTGTGAAGACAGAGTGTGGAGAACCTGACTCGTAGCGACCACTTGTGAAAGGGCGATAAAGAACTGAGTGCACACATACGCAGCCTGAGTAAGACAGAGAGCCTTCTCCGCATCGGTTTCCCGGTTGGGATACTCTGTTATCACCGTTTTCCAAGGGTTTCACGGAGAGAACTTCAGCACAAGGCCTTGCTGCATTATTTCTTGTGCTGCATGTGAATCTATAATTATCTTAACAGTTAAATGATAACAGGTAAAAAGAACTAAAATTTTTAAAAGTTAAAGCAATTGAATAAGGTAATTTTTTTTTATCTTAATGACTTCAACAAAAGCAGAGAGAGAGAGAGAGAGAAAAAAAACCTTACCATGCTATTTAAAGGCAGGTTTAGGCATCTGGAGTAATCACTATAAACTAATGTGATAGCATATTAAAGATAGCCTCAAATTGCTTGACACTGACTCCATCAAGAAGTGAGACATATCCTTCCCACTCGGAATCTCAGTGGGCTCTGTGACTCCTCTGACAGGTAGGGAACAAGGGAGAAATGACACGGGAATCTCTGGGCCCTGACGTGCTAGCAGCTTTCATTTCTTGTTTCTTGAAACAGTCACCGTTGGTAGCTAAATGCCACATCACCTATGAAGTGACCCAGAAGTCACCACGCTCCAAGAAGGAGAAGCAGAGGCTCACATCTTGACTGACCAGCAGAGGTCTTTTGATTCTTGTCACAAACAACCATTGTGAGCAAAATGAAGTGTTTGCTTTGCTCCCCTGCTTTGGAACCGTTTGTTGCACAAGTAGAAAAGAAGCCACTTTGCCTCCAGGTAGCCCTCAGACAGGCTGGCCCAGGTAACCTGGGGCAACAGTCCGAGAAGCTCACATCCTGGATCCTAGAAATACACTTACTTTAGAGATTTTCTTCAATCTTTCTTAGTTCATGACTCACAATAGAAAAATGCATTGTGTGCAACAAACACCTAAACATACATACATCTGAAATATATTTATTACCCTGGTAGATTGGTGAGTCCCTTAGTGATTCAAGCCTGTTTCATAAAGGAGGAAATGCGGTGATCTAAACTGTGGATCCTTAACAAAAATCGATGTAGGAGTTCCTTCCCATCGTCTCAAAAGAGAGCACATCCTCATTTCAGCGGAGAGAAAATCCTTGCCTGACTTTCTTCTGTCCACGAACTTCCTTCAAGCCGAGGAACTGAGAAACGACACTGATTGTGGAAGGTGAGACGCTCCAGAGTTCCTTCTCAATGAGAAGGAAATTACAATGTCCTGCGTGGGGACAGGAATCGTTCACGCGACATTCGTGATGCCCTGACGTGGTACATCCCCACAATCCTGAGCGTGTCCTCTGGAGACAGCCTTGCTAGCAGAGCAGTGTGGCTGGACGCTCGCTACCGGTCACAAGTCATCACTTTCAGGCGAGCCTCCAGCACTGGCCACGTTCCAGCCTCTGTGCCATTCACACTACACCAGATGTAGCTAGGCAGTCCAGCCTAAGATCACAAAATGCCGGCTGCCCTTAAACATTACTCCTCTCCGCCAGTGTTGCCATGGCGAGCGTGAAGCCTGCAGGTCCAGATGTTACAAAGGATGGATGGATACGACTAGTCGACTAGTCGGGCCTTTTCCTCCCCACTGGGACCTCAGTGCTCCTTCTTTGTGACTTCCGCTGTTCCTCCACCTTCCCCTCATGGGGCCCTGGCCAGCTCTTGGCTGCCATCTCAATCTCCCCGCCCCCGATTCTCCCCACTTTCTCACCCTCCTTGGGCTCGACCTGCCCTCCCCACCTCTGGAGAACAGTAATACATATTTGTCTGTGAATTCTCTACGGCTAATTTAATACTGCAATGACAGAGTTCGGTATGGCCTACAGGCAGCCTACGGCCTTCAAAGCTTAAAATACTTACCTTCTGCTCTTCAAAGGAAGTTTGTAAACCCCTAACCTTGCACAATACTTTGCATATAATATCTGTACAATAAAAAATTGGGAAGGATAAAAAGTATAAAATCCTTTGAAAACATCCATCGGTCATAATTGTAACTATTCCACGGCTGAGTGCTTTTATGTTCCACTTCAATTCTGCCCTTGTAAGAAGTACGAGGACAGGAAACGACAAATGCCCGGGCCCAGATCATAAGGGAGCACATAATAGATGGCCATTAAGTAGTTGCTAAATAAGTAAAGCACATTTATCTGAAGCCAAATATTCACTATTATAGAGCATGAGGTGAGCCACTTCCAAAGAAACTCATTTTGAGAAGAGAGTCAAACACAAACTCAAAAGCATGTGTAAATACCTGGAATCTGAATGCATACAGCCAAGGACGGGCCCGGCTGGGGTCCACACTGAGTCCTTTAGGCATCTAAGCAATGCCTCTCGTCCCCCCGCATGCCATCAAGGGTGGGGCAGACCCTGACACATGTGAGCAAGGATGTGACTGCTGTTCTGTCTCCCAGGTCCCTCGGGCTTAAATTTTAACCCTCAACACGATGGTATTAGTGGGTGGGTTCTTGGGGACTGACAAGGTTTACATGGGGTCGTGAGGATGGGATCAAGCAACGCCCCTTATAAGAAGAGGAAGACACCTCAGACGTCCTTCTTTCCACGCACCGGAATCAGGGAACAGGGCTTCATTACTGTTTCCTGCTGAAGGTCTCAAGCCTTTTACCTGTCCATCCAAGTTCAGCCCAAGGTTTCTTCAGTGTCTCAAGCATGCTGTAATTTCTTTATCTCCCTTAAGCCCTTTACTGTTAAGTTTCCCCCATATCTTAGACCTTAAAATGATCCCCACATGCTAATAGGTTACATATATATATATATATATATATAGTTACTTGACTTCCCAATGGGCCATGAGGTCATAGCAGAAGCATTCTGTCTGTTTTACTTGTTTTCCTTACTCCCGCTTTCCCACTCTCCCATATGCAGAACTGATATGTGGAATTTCTAGCAAAAATAGGTAAAAGTACTTCCACTGCTCTTGCCTTTTGCTCTTGCCCTCTTCCCCTTTTCTCCTTTTTCCCTTCTCTCCCCATTCTCTTCCCCCTTCCCTCCACGTGCTCATGGCCGGCCTTTACTCCTCTCCTCTTCTACTCTTCTTCTCTCATTAAACCTTTCCATGTGGGAAAAAAAAAAAGTACTTCCACTGTTTGCTCTTGCACCAGACTTGAATGGCATACACATAGGAGGAATAGCTATTTAAAAAATGGAGGTCATTATACCAACAAAAGAAATATGGAATATGAGGAAGAAATTTTTAATTAAATCATAATTTTGAATAGACTTTTGTTCTTTCTTTGTTGCATTATTTTGTAAGAAAAATAACGTGAAGAGAACAAAAAGGCCCCTCTAAAATTTAACAAACCAAAGTTTATCTAGAATATATGCTTTAAAAGCCTGACAGACTTATAGCATATAATGATCATCTCAAAAAGAAAACTAACTAAAAATAATCACTGAAATAAAAAAAAAGAAACTCACTATCCCTCAAAATTATTTTTATTAACACATATTGTTTCCATGTAAATATTTTCACTTAATTGGTAGGAATATAGAGACTGAGTACAACTTATCAGTTAAATGTAGTGTTTAAATCATTGACTCTTGAAAGCAGGTGGGCATGGTAGTATACAACTATCCTCTAAACACTCCAAGTGCTAAGGCAGAAGTACGACCATAATTTCGAGGTCAGCCTAGACTACATAATGAGACCCTCTGTGACAACCAACAAGGAAAAAAAAAAAAAAACATGCTAAGGTTCTTTAACAAGTAGCCATTGAGGGAGTAGAAAACATTCTGTACCATAGAGCTTAGAAAGTCAATGTTCCAACTGACACAGCAAACCAGAAAGGATAATGCACCAGCAGGTGAATGTGATTATGGAGAAGAATTTTTTGATCCAGCAACATGGCTGCTCTGGCCAGCTGAATACAGACAAGCCCTGGATTACAGTGGGATCTGGCTGGAATGCAAACACCCCCTTAGCATATACCTTTAATCCTAACAATGTAGGTAATGTGAATTTATAGGAGGAAGCACCCATGTTTGAAAGCTACATTGAATTGAGGGGCAGACAAAGAGATGAATCAGAGGAAATGTTGAAATAATGAGTCAGAAATGGGATATGTCCAATTCTCACAAGAACAGCACAGGAAAGAGAAGCTACTCAGGGAGAGAGAGAAGGAAGGTGGTGGTGTGGTGTGTGCATGGCAGTTTTACTGGGACAGTTTTATGCAGCCAGGTTACAAAGAGAACAAGTTAGACACAGGTGAAGATAGAACTAGCCAGAGAATGAGAAGCCACAAGATTAGAACATATTCCAGAGTTAGAAGGAGGCCAGGCAGAGCGATTCAGTCAGAAGTCAAGAAAAGTCAGATTGAATCAGTCAGCTTGGAAGATTAGATTGTACAAAGGCTGGAAGCTTCCAGGACTAGGACTAGGGGTGGTTAGAACAGAGAAGGCAATACTTTGGGCTCAGCCAGTTGGAATATATATGTGTGGAATATGTGTGTGTGTGTGTGTGTGTGTGTGTGTGTGTGTGTGTGTGCGTGTCTGTGCATATCTGTGTGTGTCTATATATGTGTGTGTGTGTGTGTGTGTGTGTGTGTGTGTCTGTGCACATGAGTAAGGGGGCAGAGGACAACATGTAAGAGTGGGTTCTGTCCTTCCACAGTGTAAGTTCTGGGAATCAAACTTGGGTCATCAAGCTTACACAGAAGCGCCCTTTCCTACTGATCCATCTCCCCAACCCAGGAATGGCAATTTTTAAAGGAAATAGAAAGGGTGCACTGGAATGAGGGGTAAGTAGCTTATAGTGTAGAACATAACAGGAAATGGAGTGCAAGCAGGCCATGGGTATAAGAGAGCTGGAGGCTGTACAGAGGGTACAAGCCAGGGTTTATGAAAAAGAAGAGTTTAAACGACGATTCTGCCTGATAAACTAGGAAACACCAAAATTCAAGGTCGCTATCAATTTGATGTTTTTTGCCTAAGGAAAGGCCTTTATATTTTCTGTTGGGTGACCTAATTCAGAAATCTGAACTGAACTACAGAACAGTAAAAATGCTCCCCAATAGATTCAGTGTTACCTTAGCATAGTCTCCAATGGAGCTAAAGTATTAATGGGAGTTGCTCTGGCAGCTGGAGAAAATATCAAGAAAATGAAGTAAGATTTGGTCACACAGACGAGAGGATAGAACGTTTAGACAGACTCTGGGGGTTCTTTGCTCACTTCCACATCACATTACAGTCCTAGATTCCACCAGAATTTAAGGAGGTTCTTTTAGACGATGGTGGACCATTCATCTGTGTCCCTTTGGTCTCTGATGCAGGTACCACACAAGTTCCTTCTCATCCAATGAAAGGGTCTAACAAGAGGGTATCAATGCTTTCTGAAAAGAGCAGACAAAATG
The DNA here is from genome assembly GCF_011064425.1 of Rattus rattus. Lineage (NCBI taxonomy): Eukaryota > Metazoa > Chordata > Mammalia > Rodentia > Muridae > Rattus > Rattus rattus. Next base: position 7,767,923 of record NC_046160.1, read on the forward strand.
CTGCCCAAAAAAACTGGATCACAGAAAGAAGGACAACAGTATTATGTAAATCTATGTAAAGATAAGAGTTGTGGTAAGCATACTTTAAAAGCCACTGGATAAATAATGGTCATCACATACATAGAAATGTATTAAGAAAATTGAAATTTAGAACTAAGTACAAATCTTAAGAGGAAAGGCACATAATTATGTGCAATTAGAGCTGTGGCAAACTAGTAGAACTCCTAGTTCAAATCCCCAGTGCCCATGGAAGTTCTGGCAGAGCTGGAAAGCCCATGTGTAAGCCCTGAGCTCAGGAGGCAGAGACAGGGTCCCAGAGCAACTTGCCTGGCTGTACTGGATACCTCAGCAAGCTCCAATCCAGGCGAGAGGTCGGCTATCAATACATAAGTGAGAAGTAATACAAGAAAATATCTCATGTCAACATTTGCACATGCATGTGAACACACATGCACTAGCATACAAACCACACACACACACACACACACACACACACACAAATGAAGAACAATAGAACAATAGATGGTGACACAGTTAAATATGACTAAAACACTGACCAAAAGTTAGCTAGATTTAAACGGGAAAAGAGAATCATCATCACAGAAAAAAGAGTATTGTCATGTAAGCATATATGAAGATAAGATTTGTAAAATGTATATTTAAAAAATCCACAAAGTAAAGAACAGTTGTTGAAATGTATCATGAGAAATAGAAAGTTAGCATAAAGTACATGTCTTTAGAAAAAAGATTATACAATTTTTAAAACAAAATTAAGAAAAACGCTAACCAATATCTTACCTACATCTTCAATTTTTAATGAATCTGAGAAAATGGTGACTTGCACTTTTATTTCAAAATGGTCATGTGACAAAGCAAACTTACAGCTTTATGCACACAGAACTTAGTATATACTAATTGGTTCAATTTTATTATCTAAATAATATGTAGCTTTTCTTTCTCCGTCCTGGAAACTGGACTATATAGGTGCTAAATGAGTGTTCTGCCATTAATACGATACAACCTTCTAAACAATGATTATTTATTACAATAGTCTGGGAAGGAGTCTCATATATTGGACTGTTGAAACAAAACATCTGAAATATTTGTAAGTATGAAACTTCAAAAGAACATCAAAATTCTCTTCAAGGGTATGATAACTCTGCCCTCAGTGTACTTTAAGTAAGATCCAAGGTCAACAGAGCTGTTTAAAAAGGAGACGAACTGAGACAGAAGAGCTTCAGTAGACACTGCAGACCCCACTCACTGAAAAAGGAAGACGCTGGTAGGTGGGGCACAGCTTTAATCCCAGCACTTGGGAGGCAGAGGCAGGGGGTCTCTCTGAGTTCGAGGCCAGCCTGGTCTACAGAGGGAGTTCCTGGGTTACAGAGGGACCTGTCTCAAAACAAAACAAAACAAAACAAAAACAAAAACAAAAACAAAACAAAACAAAGTGAAATGATGAGGAAAGAGAAGGAAGAAGGAACAGAACTGAGGCGCCATCATGGAAACTAGGAGGCCGCTGAGCAGACTGGGACAAGAGCGTCCTGGAGCTTAGCCCCATGGCTTCTGCTTTAGTGAACAGTGTTGCAGCTATGGTCCCTGTTCCGGTACTTAATATTTTCATTAAGTGATTCTTATCAGTATTTACTTTTTCAAGCTATTTATATCAGAAGGTAAAATTCCACAAGTCTAGTATTGATAACAAATATGTCCGTGAATCCATCTCATGCATTGTTCCAATGCACAGAACAAAGCTTCTTACACTCACCTCGACCCAAGGTGTAAAGCCAATGTCATGAATGGAAGGCAGAAAGGCTAATCCTGGGGAGGAACATTAACCACCCTGAGGTCACAGGACAGACTACCCAGGGATGCAGCCACCTTGCCTCTCCCACAGCGCAGACAGAGTGTCACATCTCAGGGCCTTGTATGCACTTGAAGACATGGGTAACATTGGACGAATTTCATCGTGTTCTGTCCTGTCAGAGGACAGGGACCAAAGACCAAAAGTTCCCATTTGTGGCAAGGACGGGGACAATGTGTGCTCACTGTGAGCCCACGGTAAGTAGTCCACTGTTACAATAACATTACAAAGGTGCACTCCCATTCCCTCAGTTCTGGGTTCTTCACACGCCCTTCAGACCGCACAACAGTTATGACGTACGAATACACTAGGACTTGAGCTTGGCTACATTAAAGCTTCAATTAATTTTAAATGATCAAACAACTGCACAGTCAAGAGCCAAGAAACCATCGGTCTTACATGATCCTACAAAGTAGTAGGCAGAAAGAGGTCACTCTCTGAGGTCAGCCCATGCACTGGGAAAAACAGTTAAGAAAAGAATTTCACATAAATGGCCACAGACAGCTCTGAAGACGGTCCTTGTTAGCATAATTACTCAAATAGTACTTGCAAACGTGTAATATCGGCCTATTCCAGGGGATAAAAGACCAACAGACATATTATATTTTCTTAGAGACATCAAAGAATTCAATTTAAAAAAGAGAGAAAGAGATTGAGCGTAGGCCATTAATCTTAGCACCGCAACTGATCTTAAGGTGTGAGGTCTCTTAAAATGAAGGAGATTTTGCAAACGCCATGTGGTTACCTGCATGTTTGCTACACAAGCAACACTGCCTTCACTACGCCAGCACAAACAAAAGGTATGTGATTATAGATTTGAAAGAAATTTCCTACACATTCCCCACCACCACACTGAATTCAAGACTCAAAAACATTCAGGATAATTTGGTTCTTTCCAACTATCAAAAGAGACCAATCTCATATGGGAATATTGGCCAATAATTAAGGAGATATCAGTTGCCTTAGCAACAGATTCCTTCCCAAATAAGCACTGTTTTCATTCAGCTGCCTTTAGCCAAAAGGGGAATTAAATCACTGAAATCAACAATTCCTTTGTTTAGCAAACAGAGCCGCTTTCCAGGTCTCAAGAAAACAGACCCCTCGCAGTTGGTCCAGCACTACACAAGGTAGCAGTTTGGTTGAATAAGCCAACCTCTTGAATTACAGGATTTCATCATCAAATCCACTGCTAACAGGATGGCTAGGTTTGCCAAAGAAATCTAACAAAAGACAGAGCATCTCCTAAGTGCTGCTAATGGCTCTCTTTAGCTATGTAGGTCTTCACCCTACACAGAGCCCATACAGATGCCTGTGTGGATGTTATTGTTCTAGAAGTCTGACTTAGCGAAGGACTAACTAGCCTATCTGGTAAACCAATGGTTAGCTTCTTTTCCTCATGTTTTAGTGTATGAGACTAAGCTTACATGACACAATCTTAAGAATATCTTCCGTGGGTGACCACCAAAGCTGAGAAATAAGTAGTCACTTCTAACCGTTAGCACAAGCTGGTCCTCTCTGCACGCTGAGGTCCTGTCACTGTGTTGGAGCTGTCTACAAGGACCAAACTCTGCTCCTTCCCCACGAGAAATAGCAGCTCATAACAGAAGATCCCTGCGGGCTCTCTCAATGGACACATATCTGAATTTCAACAGGCTTCTCAGAATCAAATTTTTCTTTAAAAAGTCAAGCATAAAACTCTTTCCACAGGACACTGACTGACCATATTCCATGAGCACTGCCGTCTTTACTTCATCACAGGAAAGACTGGCCTAGCTTTTTTAAGTTCACCAGAGCTTCCACTCTGCCATCCTATGCCTTTCCCACCCAGCACCACACTTCACAGCTAGCCTGGGCTCTAGAGTCCCGTCCAGCATGAGGTCCATCCATCCATTCACTGCAGACAAGCATCTGATGGTTGGTCTACACTCTCAGACCCAACCCTGATGCCCACAGCCTACTTCCCCATCCTTTAGAGCAGTTTCTAGTCTTTCACACCCACCCTCCCTGAGTTCTTCATTTTTTTTTCTTATATAGGAATAATACATGGTTCTCAAAATAAATGCAGTACTTCCAAATAAAATGGAGGTGTACAAAATAAATACAATCAGGACATGCCATACAGTCAGAGACCCATTCCTCAAAAGCACTACTGATAAACTGATGTACAAGTTCCATAGGTATATCTTCTTTGTATCCATTAGGACTTTTTTTTTCCTGAATAGGATTTTTTAAAAAGTCCATCTGCCTGCCTATCTTTGTCATGCTTATATGAAGAAAAATGTATTTTTAAAAAGTAAAAATGGCTGAGGTATGATGGTAGACTTGTAGCCTCAGCACGCGGGGAAGCAGAGGCAACAGCTCTCTCAGAAGGTACAGAAGATCATGAAGTCATCCTCTGCCACATCGTTAGTTTAAGGCCAGCATAGGCAGGAGAGACCCTGTCTCAAAACAAAACAACCTCAAATAAATAAACATATGAATGAAGAGTAAAACTTACAGAACCAGTTCATCCCACTAGCCCTAGTTTGCTCTTTGTTGCTGTGACCAACTTAGGGGAGGAAAGGGCTTATTCGGCTTTCAGGGTACAGGCTATCGTCAAAGGCAGTCAAGGCAACTTCGGAATACCATGGAGGGGTGCTGCTGACTAGCTTGCTCTCCATGGCTTGCTCACCTTCCTTCCCTACACAGCCCAGAAGGACCTGCCCAGGGATAGCACCGACCACAGTAGGCTTGACCCTCCCATCTTGATCACTCAAGAAAATAACATCGCAAATGTGTTCACAAGCCAATCTAATGGAGGCCAGGCTGTTCCTCAAGTGAGGTTCGCTCTTCCCAGGTGTCCCTAGCTTGTGTCAAGTTGACGAAAACTAGCCCCACCCACATACTGAGCTATCTGCATCTACTTGTGTGGCTTAGTCTAAGTACTGTGTTCCACGTTTGCTAACTCTTACATCATTTCCCTTTTCGCTTATGAGAAACCAGCACTGTCAAGTGCTGTTGCTTACTTTGCCAACCCGGAAACCAAAGCGTTTCCCATGAAACCTTCCCAGTCCCCTTTGGGGTGGAGAAATCAGTTAACGAAATTTAAAACTGTCCTAGTAAGAAATGTATAAAGTCAATATTACAATTTCTGTTCGGCTCCTTAAAGCTATATTTGGCTTTAATTTATATTTGGTCTCGTTTTTCAGCAGAGCAAATGATGATAAGAAATGCAAGTACTAAGTGAGGATATGCTCCCTTTCCTATACCACGAAGAGGTAAAATCTCGGACTGTAGATAGTGTCAGCCAAAGGCTAACACTTCCAAGTCCACTGTTGAACTAACAACGTAACAATTGCTGCTAACGACTAACAACGCCAGCAAAACAACGCCAGCAAAGCATTTATTTACCCTTAGCACGGGTTACTATAATTTATGCAAATGTCATTTCCAAGCTCCAAACCGCAACTCTATTCAAATGTATCTATGAAGAAGAGAATTCAAAGTCATATTGCCTTAGGGATATAGAAGACTCCCAGTTATTAGCTCTTCCCAGAAGGCCTGGTTATGTCACGCACAGAACCGAGACGGGTGGCTGTCACCTCCTCAACAGCTAATCTTTACTGAGAGCCTGCAGGGCCTGTGGCAGAAGTCAGGAAGGAGGATGGTGCCAGCAGCTGCTTTGGTTCAAACGGGAAGACTGCTCTTGCACTATAAAATACATGTGAAAGCCAGCCAACATTTCGCACTGAGCCATACCTGCTCACACATAAACCAGGGAGGGCAGCCGTTCTTCTCTGAGCCGGTGGGGAGTGTTTACCTTTCACCTCACCCACCAGACTACAGCTGTTCTTCTCTGCAAGCATCGACAATACCGCATGATGGTATCTGAAAACTATGGCTGTTGAACATGCTGTATTGTTACAGGACAGTAAGGGATCAATTCACTTTAAAAGCCTCGATTTAGTCTACAGGAAAAGTGTAATAATGCTGGTTAAATTAATAGTTAAATCTTTAGCTCAGTCGATACAAGGGACAGCATAAAATTGTACCGAAGACTCTTGCAACAGAAGGCTGCAAAACCTCAAATGTTTTAGCATTAAAAACAATTAGAGCTTAGCGATGGTCCCCGTGTGATCACAGCCGTCCTCTGAACGCAGGAGCAGAAAAGTTGGCTGAATTTAAAGCGCAGAGAGATTTTCAGTTCTTGGCTTTGAGGGACTAGCTGTGAGACTTCTCAAGAGAAGAGTTCTGCCTAAGACAGGCAATGACCAATGCAGAAGCCACCTTCACTGGTGATGAAATGAAGCCGGACCCACTCGGTGGCAGTCGAGGACAGAGAGTACAATGTCCATAGGGGCTATCCAGTGGTGGCTTTCTTGTGGCATCACAATTAGTGGGAGACAATAATGCACACACTCCTGCTTGAAGGACGCTGTCACAGCTGAAAGGAACGAAACTGCCGGACATTTTAGCTTAGCTCCAAATCTCTCTTGCTTGTGTAACCGTCCGGTAATTAAGAGAGAGTTGGAGCTGTTTCTGACTGGATTCTGCCCACACTGGTTAAGGACAATTCTGAAATTAACACCGAGCAAAACTCAAGTTATATGAATGAAGTGACAATATATTAATATGTTTTGTGACTTTTCACATATTTTTAGACCATGTTCATTTTAAAACTTCATATATATGTATGTATAGTTAAATCTTTAGCTCATATACATATGTATATATATGTATATATATATGTATATATATATATATGTCTTCCTAATCAGTCTTCCAAAATAACAAACATCAATTTGTTTGTGTGTGTGCATTTGTGTGTGTGCATTTGTGTGTGTGCATTGGTGTGTGTGCATTGGTGTGTGTGCATTGGTGTGTGTGGAGGGGGTGGGTTCATATGCATGTGCATGTGAGGTTATGGCATGTGTATTAAAGTCAGAGAAAAACCCAAAGGAATCGGACCTCTTGTTCCACATGTATTTCTGGGACTGCTACGCGTGGCGACAGTGGCTTTACCCAGTGATTTATCTCCCCAGATGCACCTCAACTCTTACTGAAGAATACAGACCTCTGAAGATGGTTTTCAAGGCTAGCGTGTACCGTCATTTTGATTTTACATGGCTGTGCACATAATCAGGATCTATCCACCAAGACTCTACACCTGGCACTCCTTCATCGGTCATCTCTTGGGTGCCAACTCCAGTACGGCATGGATAAGAAAACCTAGTAAGAGGACAGCCCCTACAAGGACCCAAGGCCTAGTGACAAAGGGCTAAATACAATGGCAGTTGAAGTTCTGATTACAAGAGCTTCAGAGCTGAGAGTAACCCAGCAAGGGTGGGAGGTGAGGTAGCGTTTATGGGAAATTTTTCAACTTTCCAATACTCTAATTATAAACTTGACTTAGGGGTCAAATATTAGATATTGTGTATATCAGATATTTACATATGATTTGCAACAGTGGCAAAATTACAGTTATGAAGTAGCAATGAAATAACCTTATGGTTGGGGATCTTCACAACATGAGGAGCTGTATTAAAGAGTCACAGCACTGGGAAGGTTGAGAGCCATTGAATTAGTGCTGTTTTAACTCAAATCTCTCTTCTTTCAAAGAACATAGTCCCTTGTACAAGTTAAAATGCAACAGAACAAAGACTTTTCAAAATACTTCTCTTGTTCAAGAAGTGACTCTTCCTAAGCTTTCAGGGGTACACTGTTTCCTTAGACCACAAAGACCCCCTATGCCCAAAAGAGTTCTCTGCAATTCCCCTGTGTTATCCTGTGACTCAGTCACCTAACAGGAGGCAGGCAGGCAGACAGTGTAGACCGTGAACTGGGAAACTAGCTACTCAGATGACAGAGAATCCCCACTTCACCAGGTAAGAGTTCCCTCTACAGTTTCTAGGGGAAAAAAGCTTTAACCATTCCTCAACAAAACTTTAAAATACAGGGGGGAAAGTGAATAAAAATATAGTGGTATAGCCGTCATTTGTCAGGGGAATATGAACCAATCTTTTATTGATTTGTGAAATTGAAAATACAGTACAACGTGAAAAAAAACACGAAGCATCCATATCATAACCTACTTCTAATAGCCTGAGTTAGCAATGCCATATGCATCCCTCCTAGCATCCTGAGCTGGGACACACCACCCTGGAGAGGTTCCAATGTCACATCCAAACTGAAACTTTGTCTTATAGAAAAGCTGGGCCTCAGAGAGTAAACAGCTCGCCCAAGGTCACATAGTTAACCAGAGACAAAACAGGTACAGTACCTATATCAAAGGACAAAAGCATAACACATTCTAAAGCTCTGAACTTCTCTAACGTTTATTAATTCAAAACAACTCATCAATTTGAATCACATCTTAATGCTGAAAAGCTTCCATTTTTCTGTCCCGGTCTTTAACATCCTCAACCATTCACATTCTACATGATCCCTATCCTTTAGTAATAAATAATTCAAAAGTTTGAGCGAGGGGATGGGGGTGGGCAGCGTTTGCTGGAAAAATGGCTCAACAGTTAAGAGCACTGACTTCTCTCTAGAAGACTGGGGTTCGAGGCCCAGCACCCACGGAACAACTTCTTCTGTTCTCTTGGGCACTTCATAAACATGGGTCACATAAGTACAGACAAAACATTCAAACACATAAAAATGAAAATTTTAGAATAAAAATACTGAACCTTAGGCACATAAAATGGTTTGGCAGGGAAAGGGACTTGCCATAAAAGCTTGGAACACTGAGTTTGAGTCCTAGAACCCACATAAGGGTGAAAGAAGAGAAATAATACCACAAAGGAGTCTTCTGCCTTCTGACCCCCACATGTACATGCATACGTACTAATGTGTGTGTGTGTGTGTGCATGCATGCACGTGCGCACGTGCGCGCGCGCGCGCGCGCGCGCGCACACACACACACACACACACACACACACACACCAATAATATATTTTTAATTTGTACCAAATCCTAGAGAGTGGTAATGTTTAAATTTTTATATAAAAGAGAAAAGAAAAATGTGAAGTGTTCTCTCTCTCTCTCTCTCTGACAGCTATGCAAAAAAAAAAAGATATATTAAAATACTCCTTGCGGAATTTCAGGCAGACACAATTCAAAGGACATTACTAAATACGACCACCAGGATTTGGCACTTTCATGACCTAAGCTTGTGGTGCATTGTACCTCCTCCTCATGCCTCCTGACATCCAGGAGCAAACCCTAAGGGAGTTGTTTTGAGTGAGGGTTTCTGTATGTCTCTTTGAATAGGAATACAAAGTGACAGAAAAATAACTCAAAATTGCTATAAAATGAATGGTATTTCCAAATGCGCAAGCAAACAACATGCACTTTAATGTAACACATTTCTTCTTATTTGGCAGTAAGTTAAAACATATGTTGTTTGAAGTTTATATAAAATGGATGAAAAGGTGTTATTTGTGTTAAAAATGAAACCAAATTACTAAGTGGTTTAAAATCCATGGCTTTTATTATCCAAATGTAGCCAGTTAAAAGTAATGTCACTTGAAGAGTATAAATGAATCAGGGTTAACAGTTACTGGTTTGCTTGGTTTTTGCTGTTGTTGGCTTTTTGTTTTGTTTTGTTTTGTTTTGTTTTTATGAAGGCAATAAACAAAGTAAAAACCTTCAAAAATATGCACTTAGTCATTACAACTTCACAATTTTCTTTAATACAAGTCCAAAAAACAAACAGCAAAGAAATTTAGTTGCCTCTTAACATCAAGTACAATTTTTTCTCTCCCTGAAGCCTTTTTCTTCTGTGAATTAGCAAAGAAAGAGTTGTCAAAAGCTTAGTCACTCTTCAAAAGCCTGAAGTCAATGGGAGCAGGTAAATCAAGTGGTCAAAAGATGTCTTCATCAACTCCCCCTGTGTGTGGGGGGAGCGGGTCGCTGCGTGGAGAACAACAGAAGGCAGCCACATTATCAAGGCACTCACTCCCCTTCCATCCATCGGCACATTTCGAAACAAAGAGAACACGACTTCTGCCTGTCAACTTGTTTAGACTCCTAAGAGAGAGTTTTCAAATGGTTTGGAAGAGTAGAAGTTGAGAACTAAAACTTCACAACAAAAGTTTGGAACAGTTTGTCTAAGGCATTTGCTCCACAGTTCTGAAGAGCCTGGCTTAGAGGGCTTTCTAGTAAGAGAATTGTGAATTATTTAGGACTCAAGCAAAATCTCCTTTTTCTGTTGACCATTGCTTACAAGGGCAAAACTACAAAGTTGTCCTCTGATCTTCTCGTGGCCGTGCATACACATCATGCACATACATAGAATACTTTTTTAAAGACTGGACCGAATCCTAGAGAATCAATCGATATGCCTTAGCTTTTATATAAAAAGATAAAAGAAAAGAAAAAAGGTGTAAAGGAAGAGTTACAACATTCTTTTAATATTTTGAATGTTTCGTTTATTCATTGTAGCCCAGGCTGCCCCAGACTAACCATCCCTGCAAGATCAATCACTTAACCCTAAGAAATAAAATCAACAAATTGTGAGAATAAATCCTGAAAGGAATTACCAATGCCCTGAAGCAAAGCTTCTATCTTGATGTATGTACTCTTTAGGGGCCTGTCCCTACTGTGCCCAGTGCTGAGTATTAAATATCTTTCATGAACTGCATCCTTATGACTGGTGCAGAAAATAGACAGACCCATGTGATCAGAGACAGAGGTCCAGTAGAGATTCCGCAGGGGACGTCACCAGAGTAATGCTCAAGGTGCCGGCCAAATGTACTCTAAGATGCATGACACCTTAGTTACACCATTATCATAACTGTTAAAAGAATTCTAGAAAATACTCATTACCTAGAAGGGAGAACCGTTCTTTAAAAATCAACTTGGAATTCTTTAGAAGAGCTATAGTTTAATAGTGTCCACGTTGAAATAATTGTTAGCCATCAAAAAATGGGAAAACCAATATAATTTATGTTTATAACAACTTTAAGAGCAGATAAATTACTAATTTCGTTTTCATATATGATTTGCCCCTGTTAACTTTGTATTTCTCTCTCACATCTGTGCCTGCACTGAAACAAAACTTAACTGCTCCATAAGCAACACAACTTCATCCTCAAACATTTGCTCTAAACTGATGTTCATCCTCTCTCTCCCTCTGCCCTTCAAACTTAAATGAACAATAAATCATATTTAAGATCTAGATGGGGCAGCCACCGAATCCAAAGTAATACAGTACATTTTAAAAACTTAAGTCAGCTAGAATCTGGATTTAAGGTAGATCAATAATGTTACTAGAAGTCTAAGCACTTAATTTAAAAGACAGACAGGAGGGAGGGAGAGAGGGGGGCAGGGAGAGAGGGGGAGGGAGAGAGGGAGAGGGAGAGAGAATTTCTAAATCTCACGCTGTAAAGCTCAAGCTTTCGTTAAACTTTAGTGATGATCTCCAGAAATGGTTTCTTCTCAAGGTTCTCTAAGGCAATTAGCTACTAATCAGATAGTAAGATAAGGAGGTGTAGCCAGGCGTGCACGGTAGGTGAGGTAGTCAGGGTGGGGACTGGGGGGCTGGGGGGGACACAAACTGGTCCGAACCTTACAGTCACGTGCAGGCACAGGAGAAACACTGACAAGGTTGCAATCTGTGTCACCTATCACAGAGCGCTGGAAATTAATAAGTTTATAAACTGCAATTATGCTATTAATAGCTCAGTCAAATTGCTTTTTGGACTAAAAGAACTAATGTACTAGACTTTTTCTTCAGAGCTGAGTGCAGCAGGGCAGGAACGTGATCCTGGCAGATGGGAAGAAGTGAGCCTGAAGATGGTGGGCTACCTGGGCTACAGAGAGCACTGAGTTCTCAGAACTACAAAATAACGAAAGCATTCAGAATACTTAAAAACCTGTGTAACTCTGGGGAGTCTGTACCTTTTTATTTAGAAAAATATACTAGAATAAGACAGAATTCCAAGGCCAGGGCATGGTAGGAGGGCCAGGGCAGAGTGTCTCACCACTGGCATTTAAAGGTTGCTGCCACCCGATGACTATTAAAGAAACCAATCAGTTCTCACCTGGACTGGTTTTGCTTGGTTGGTTTCAGATTTACCTGATTCTCTGACACACCTTATATGACCTACACTGGCTCACCCTCCAGATCGCCACCAGCTATGGGCATGTTCCTGCACAATCTCCAAATAGAGAGCCAGTCAAAGCCCTTCCCCCAATTGCTGGCATGCTCCTTATGTCCTTACGATGCTTAGCGTCATGTCACTGGTTTGTTTTTTTTTTCTTTCTTTCTTTCTTCTAGTCATTTATGCTTTCTAACTATTCGCTTCTAAATAATTCATAACCAAGACAAGGTTGGGGTGCGGCTCAAGCCCCGAGTTCAATCCCCAGCTTGGCACGAAGTTGATGTGGCGGCTCATGCCTACAATCCCAGCGCATGAAAGGAGTCAAGTTCAAAGTCATCCTTGGCTACATTGTAAGAAACTGTATCAAAAGGAGAAGGAGGAGGAGGAGGGACACAACCACAGTAAAATTGAATTTGAATTTCACTGAAATGTAGGCTGCAGTTGGAAGAAATGAAGCTGAAATGCTCAGCTTGTAAAACAATCTGAACACAAACTCATGTACTCAGATCTAGAAGTACTTCAACATGAAGATAAACATTCAGAGCTTTGGTTTCTTGTCAGTAAGTTATGAATGTTAAAAATAAAAGGGCAGTTTGGGAACAGTCTGAGCAAGAGGACCAGCCTTTTCCCTCAGCCTTGTTGAGGTGAATCGGGAGCTCACATCTCTCTGCACTGAAAACAAACTGTATGCTACAACCGGACGTCACACGAGGTATTGAGAGCTACCAGGAACGAAACGCTGCCAAGTTCTTGTGGGTATGCAATGAGGCAGAATCCCACCGTGTAGCCTTGAAAGGCTTTTGAAACCTCGTTTCTAGTTGGGTTTTTCTTGTTCTTTTCCCAGTAATCCAGTCTGTCTAATATTTTACCTTTTTATCCCGTTCTGTTACTCAGTTTTCAAAGCATAGAAGCCACAATTGCAGCTTCTCATTCTGACTACTTTTTCAAGTTTTCTTTCCCTGTCAGCATTAATCAGAGTATTATAACCCACTATCGCATCTCATGAATTCATTTTGGAGGTCTGCCATGGTGTCATAAAGTGAAAAGCATTCCATGGATTAATAAATCTGAAAACATTAAGACTACAGGAAGAATACAAACCTTCCCCAGGCTGGGAAGACAACTCAGTCAGGAACGGGCTTGCACCGTGAGCACCTGAGTTCAATCCCAGACCCACGTCAGGAAAACGTGACAAGGTGGTGCTCACTGTGGATATACATGCCTCCACAGGGCATGTATATCTGCACATATGCCACGTTACAAAATTAAATAGTACCTGGGGTGGGGGAGGGGGTGGGGGGAGGCATGCTGTTGACACCAGTTTAAATTTGAAAAAATAAACCATATTATGTGAGTTTTTAACTATTTGAAATTTACTTAATAGAACTCATAATTTCCAAATTTATATGTTGAGTTAGAAAACTGAGTCTAGATTTCATAAAAACACAACATTACACATAAGTTATTAGTAATATAGTAATAGACTCGAATATTACCAAATAACATTTGCAATTTGCATGCAGTATATCCCTAAAGGTGGACATGAGACTCAGAGCCTGGGAGACCTACTACCAATATGAGAACTATGTTTTGTGTTGTTCTTCCTTGGGTGTAAAAGATTTCTCATACCATTACATATGAAAATGCTCAACCTTAGGAGTCCCTTACATGAGAAAGAAAACTCTGCAAACCTTGGGCCTTCAAGTGAAAGCTAAAGCCAGGAGAGCATGCTACAAGGAAACACAGACCAGCACTGGCCTCTGGCCTCTGGCCTCTGGGCAGACATGAAAATACTTCTGTGGAAGAGAACTCCTTCCCTGAGGAAGATGTGGCATCTGAGCCTTTAGGAAAGGTGACCGCTGAGGCCAGAGGAGCTCTGCTGTCCTGGGAACGGCAAGGTTCCCAGGTTAAGGGCCCTTGTGGTTTCTGCCTACCCACTGGAAAGCACGTTGGTGAGACTTGAGGACTTGAATCATTTCGCATGTTTCATTCCGAGACCCAGGATTGTATCCGTGATTTGCCTTCATACAGTGGCCAAGTGAGAAAGAGTCACCTTTGTCTCCACTCTGGCTGTTGGGCACTGCCACCAAATTGAACAGTTTAGATCTGTGGTAGGATAGAGACATCAGCTCATCCCAGTCCAGTGTCAAACCTTCGCTTTGAGGAAACAGTTAATTTGACAGAAGGTACACCAATGGAAAAGCATGGTATTCAAGCCCGCCTTCTCTATTCGATTATGACTATCACTACTGCCCAGTTTCAACATTGTAAAATAAATATCAAAACCCCAAAGTATTCATAAACTATTATCTATAATGACTTTGCTCCAAAGTTCTTTCTTGTTGTAAATGGCTCAAGAGCAGTTTCAAATTACCACCAAGCCTCACACTATCAGAAGAGGGACTGACTCCATGGTTCTACCTAGCAGCCTCAAGATAAATGCTCCCTTACTTTGAAAAAAGTGAATTATTCCACACCCAGGGAGGTCAGGCCTTACACGTTTCCAGTGTAAACCTCAGTGCAGCAGTAGATAGAAGGTTCTATGTACCCCTCATCCTTATCCCCAGCAAGAATTCGCTCTTTTGAAATGAGTGACTGAACACAAGTATCGTGTGTTCTGACTTAGAAACATTTCTCTGTATCCTTACTTCATTCAGTACTAGACACTAGACTAGACACTGGAGTTTGAACTACAAATAGGACAATGCCACTCTGTATTACAAGAGCTTATGGTGACTTAGAGAACGCATCAAGGACACTCGGGAAAAGCTCTGAGAGCTCAGGAAAGGCTTTCTGGAAGAAGTCGCATTAGTCACCATTGAAACTAACCCAGAGCCCAGAAGCTTGCAGCTCCCTGACCAACCCCTACCCTGTAACCACAATCAAGGCCATGTGTACATGAACAGGAGCCACAGTCTGGAGAGCGTGCAGCACGGAGGTGTCCTACCAACACCGCCAGGAGCTGTGATGGGTCTGTACCTGAGTTACAAATATTTATCTCATCCACAAAACACCCTCTCCAAATCAGAAGAGGCCCCCTACCACCCCTTGCCACATTCTGACCTGGTTTCCATGCCCTTTACTTGAAAGGCTCAGGAGCTGGGGGTATTCCTTCCCATAACCTTTCTTTATGAAAATCTTTTCTATATTTCCTTCTTTATTTATTATATCACATGTATGGGTGCCTTGCCTACATTTTGCATGTGCACCACATGTGTGCAGGGCCTTCATGGGCTATAGGTGGGCATCAGCCCTGTAGACAGGTGTGAGCTCTGTGGGTGCTGGGACCTAACATGAACCTCTGCAAGAGCGGTCAGTGATTTAACCTCTGAGCCATCTCTCCACCCACACTCCGCTGCTGCTGTTGCTGTTGCTATGGTTGTGGGGTGTGTGTGTGTGTGTGTGTGTGTGTGTGTGTGTGTGTGTGTGTGCATGCCCACACTTGGCACAATGTATGGAGGTCAGAGGATAATTTGGGGGATAATTCTCTCCATTTATCATGTGATTTGGTGTGAAACTTGGGAGCCATGCTTGCTGCGGCTACCCATCAGGCTGGCATAGTTCTTTCCTTTCCTCTCCCTCCCCCTCCTCTTCCTCTCCCTCCCCCTCCTCTTCCTCTCCCTCCCCCTCCTCTTCCTCTTCCTCCTCCCCTCCTCCTCCTTTCTCTCCTCTCCTCCCCTCCTCCCCCCCTCCCCTCCTCTCCTCCTCCTCTCCCTCCCCCCCCTTCTCCTCCCCTCCCCCTCCTCCCTCCCTCCTCCTCCCCTCCCCCCTCCCCTCCCCCTCCCCCCCCTCCTCCCCCTCCCCTTCCCCCTCCTCCCCTCCTGTCTTGTTTTTTACTAACCACTTTTGCTGAAGTACAGCACACATGGAAAAGTGACGTAATAAACCACAGCTGGGTGTCCCATCGCACAGTAAGGCCTAACCAAGCCAGCGTAAGGAATGAAATGTGACTAGCATGTCTGAAGCCTCCCTAAGTGCTTTCTCTCAGCCCCAGATCTTACACCATGGGTTAGTTCTGCTAACCTTGGAACTTGATATGAATAAAATCATAAACAATGTATTATTTGGGGCCTGTTCTCTACTTTTCAACAGTACACTGTGAGATTTATCCAGGATGTATGATACAGACAGTCCCCCCCCCCCTCTCTCTCTCTCACTGTATTATACAAATAAACCATAATCCCCAATGTGTCTATAGTGCTGCTGGTCATCTGAGTTATTTCTACTGCCTAGATACTATATTATTATGAACGCTCTTGCATATATCTCTTGCTACACACACACACACACACACACACACACACACACACACACTTCTATAGGGCTCCTACATCTGATAATGACATTTCTTTTTTATTTTTAAAAAGTTATTTATATATTTATTTTGTTGGATTATTTTTTATTTATTTACATTACATTTTTTGCTTTCCCATCCATAAACCCCCTATCCCATCCGCCCTCCCACTTCTTCTATGAGGGTGCCCCACCACCTATCTACCCACCCCTTCCCACCTCCCCGCCCTGACATTCCCCTACACTGGGGGGTCAAACCTTGGCAGGACCAAGGGCTTCTCCTGCCATTGGTGCCCAACAAGGCCATCCTCTGCTACATATGCAGTGGAGCCATGGGTCTGTCCATGTGTACTTTTTGTATGGTGGTTTAGTCCCTGGAAGCTCTGGTTGGTTGGTATTGTTGTTCTTATGGGGTTGCAAACCCCTTCAGCTCCTTCAGTCCTTTCTCTAATTCCTCCATCAGGGACCCTGTTCTCAGTTCAATGGTTGGCTGTGAGCATCTGCCTCTGTATTTGTCATGCTCTGGCAGAGTCTCTCAGGAGACAGCTAAATCAGGCTCCTGTCACCATGTACTTCTTGGCATCCCCAATAATGACTGGTTTGGGTGGCTATGTGGGCTGGATCCCCAGGTGGGGCAGTCTCTGCTCCAAACTTTATCTCCGTATCTCCTCCTCTGAATATTTTTGTTCCTCCTTTGAAGAAGGACTGAAGCATTCACACTTCGGTCATCCTTCTTGGGCTTCATGTGGTCTGTGGATTGTATCTTGGGTAATTTGAGCTTTTGAGCTAATATCCACTTATCAGTGAGTGCATACCATGTGTGCTCTTTTGTGATTGGGTTACTTCACTCAGGATGATATTTTCTAGTTCCATCCATTTGCCTATGAATTTCATGAAGTCATTGTTTTTAATAGCTGAGTAGTACTCTGTTGTATAAATTTACCACATTTTTGTATCCATTCCTCTGTTGAAGGACATCTGGGTTCTTTCCGGCTTCTGGCTATTATAAATAAGGCTGCGATGAACATAGTGGAGCACGTGTCTTTGTTATATGGTGGAGCATCTTTTGGGTATATGCCCAAGAGAGGTATAGCTGGGTCCTCAGGCAGTTCAATGTCCAATTTTCTGAGGAACCTCCAGACTGATTTCCAGAGAGGTTGTACCAGCTTGCAATCCCACCAACAATGGAGGAGTGTTCCTCTTTCTCCACATCCTTTTCAGCATCTGCTGTCCCTGAGATTTTGATCTTAGCCATTCTGACTGGTGTGAGGTGGAATCTAAGGGTTGTTTTGATTTGCATTTCCCTGATGACTAAGGATGTTGAGCATTTCTTTAGGTACTTCTCAGCCATTCGATATTCCTCAGCTGAGAATTCTTTGTTTAGCTCTGTACCCCAGTTTTTAATAGAGTTATTTGGCTCCCTGCAGTCTAACTTTTGAATTCTTTGTATATATTGGATATGAGCCCTCTATTGGATGTAGGATTGGTAAGGATCTTTTCCCAATCTGTTGGTTGCTGTTTTGTCCTAATGACAGTGTCTTTTGCCTTAGAGAAGCTTTGCGATTTTATGAGGTCCCATTTGTCGATTCTTGATCTTAGAGCATAAGTCATTGGTGATTTGTTCAGGAAATTTTCCCCTGTGCCCGTGCATATGTAGTGTTGGCAGATCCCTTTGATCACTTTCCTAAGCTGGTTTTACCACTTACAGAATGGTGCATCTGAGTTTTCATTGCTGGACCTTTTCAACATGTGGTTCTGTGGTCGTTTTAATGTCGGTTATCTGTTGGGAATGTGCTGGTGTCTTGTGGTGGGTTTAGTGTGCATTTCTCTGCCCCTTTTAGTTCACTGTGTTTACAGTCATTTGTATATCCTGCATCTTACTAAGGTGAGTGTGGTCCCACGCACCTCCAATCGCAGTACTTAGGAGACTGAAGCAGGAGGATCATAACTTTAAGACCAGCTTGCGCTACACAGTGAGACCTTGTCTGAAAAAGAAAACAAGCAAACGAAGGAGCAGGGTCCTTTAAATGCCTCCCAACTCCATTGCTCTGCAGTGAGACCTGCATTACAAAATAAGTCTCCAAAAGTGCAAGTCTGGGGGACTTCATACTGTCTTCAAGAGTCTCAATGACTGTCTTAACCACTGTAGCTCTATAATAAACCCTAGTATTAGTATAGCTTAGTTATATCTGTGCATGTCTTAGCTCTATTTGTATATCTGACATCGTATAGTAAGTCCTCTAAGTTTCTCTGTGATTATCTTGACTGCTTTTACTCCTTAGCATTTTCATGTAATTATGTAATTATTAGGATCACTAATCAGTCCTCGGACATTTTAAAAACCCCTGGAGTGTTGTCCATCCTGAGACGTTGTCCATCCCAGTCCAGCTCTGCTTTGCTGCCCTGCCTCCTTCATCTCCTTTTCACTGCCCTCAGATCATGGACCACGGTTCTCCACTTAGAATCACTGGTCAGAGAACACAAGGCATCTGGTATGAGATGCTCTGAGTCTCATGGTGCTGCTGCAGGAGCAGCCTCTTGTCCTTAGGAACCTGCCTCACATCCCTAAAGATTCTGAAAGGGAACTTGTGTGACTGTGTGTGACTAGGAATTAGATCCAAGGCCTCACATGTGGTAAGCATGCACTCTACCACTGAGCAATAAACCCTACCCCACAGAAAATACGCTTTTTAAAATAGCGGGTACCTAGACTTCCGAAATATATGTTGTTGTAATTCAGAGTATCATATACTCCTAAAATATTGAGGGATAGTAATAGATTCTGTTTATATCATCCTTTAAAATCAATAGGATAGCAGGTAAGATGGCCCAGCAGGTGTCGGGGGTGGGGGGAGGGGTTGCCACCAAGCACGATCACTTGAGTTTGAACCTTGGGACCCACATGATGGAAGGACAGAAGAGATTCCTACATGTTATCCTCTGATAACTTACGTGTTACACATACACCCTAAATCAATCAATCGTCAATTTAACTAAAACAATAGGAATCACACCATAGCTAAAATTCCATAATACAAAGTTTTAAAGGGTTTGCTCCTTTTTTATTAAGCGCAGTGTCTTACCCATGGCTTATGCTCTAAGATCAAGAATCGACAAATGGGATCTCATAAAACTGCAAAGCTTCTGTAAGGCAAAGGACACTGTGGTTAGGACAAAACAGCAACCAACAGATTGGGAAAAGATCTTTACCAATCCTACAACAGATAGAGGGCTTATATCCAAAATATACAAAGAACTGAAGAAGTTAGACAGCAGGGAGACAAATAACCCTATTAAAAAATGGGGTTCAGAGCTAAACAGAGAATTCACAGCTGAGGAATGCCGAATGGCTGAGAAACACCTAAAGAAATGTTCAACATCGTTAGTCATAAGGGAAATGCAAATCAAAACAACCCTGAGATTTCACCTCACACCAGTGAGAATGGCTAAGATCAAAAACTCAGGTGACAGCAAATGCTGGCGAGGATGTGGAGAAAGGGAACACTCCTCCATTGTTGGTGGGGTTGCAGACTGCTACAACCATTCTGGAAATCAGTCTGAGGTTCCTCAGAAAATTGGACATTGAACTGCCTGAGGATCCAGCTATACCCTCTCCTGGGCATATACCCAAAAGATGCCCCAACATATAAAAAAGACACGCGGCTCCACTATGTTCATCATAGCCTTATTTATAATAGCCAGAAGCTGGAAAGAACCCAGATGCCCTTCAACAGAGGAATGGATACAGAAAATGTGGTACATCTACACAATGGAATATTACTCAGCTATCAAAAACAATGACTTTGTGAAATTCATGAGGCAAATGGTTGGAACTGGAAACTATCATCCTGAGTGAGCTAACCCAATCACAGAAAGACATACATGGTATGTACTCATTGATAAGTGGCTATTAGCCCAAATGCTTGAATTACCCTAGATGCCTAGAACAAATGAAACTCAAGACGGATGATCAAAATGTGAATGCAGATCGCTCCTGAGAGACACAGCCAGAATACAGCAAATACAGAGGCGTATGCCAGCAGGAAAGCACTGAACTGAGAACAGGACCCCTGTTGAAGGAATCAGAGAAAGAACTGGAAGAGCTTGAAGGAGCTCGAGACCCCATATGTACAGCAATGCCAACCAACCAGAGCTTCCAGGGACTAAGCCACTACCCAAAGACTATACATGGACTGACCCTGGACTCTGACCCGTGAGGGTTGCAATGAATATCCTAGTAAGAGCACCAGTGGAAGGGGAAGCCCTGGGTCCTGCTAAGACTGAACCCCTAGTGAACTAGACTGTTGGGGAGAGGGCAGCAATGGGGGAGGGTTGGGAGGGGAACACCCATAAGGAAGGGGAGGGGGGAGGGGATGTTTGCCCGAAACCGGAAAGGGAATAACACTCGAAATGTATATAAGAAATACTCAAGTTAATAATAAAAAAAAAAAAAAAAAAAAAAGCGCAGTGTCTTCCTTTCTTTTGTTGCTACCAAATCAGAATAGAGAAATTTACAATGACATCGACTTGGCTCGTGGTTCCGGAGGCTGAAGAACCAGAATCAAGGGACCACACCTAGTGAGAGACTTTCTTGTGGTTTATGACACAAGAAGAACCACACGGGAGAGGGCAAGTGGCCTTCAGTCCTTTAAGAATGGGCATTAACCCGTTTGTGAGGTCAGAGCTCTCACACCTAAATCCCTTCCATTCGGTCCCACCTCCTGGTGCTGTTGAGCTGAAAATTAAGTTCCTAACACGTGAGTTTGGGGGACCACATTCAAACCATAGCACCCCGCTCAATGGAAGTATAACTTGCCGGGTGGCTTTTGCTATAGGTCTGGCAAGTGCGATAATGATGTCATTTTCCTTAGACTTTCAGGCGTGTAGCAGCTCTCGTATAGATTCTTATGTTCGGGAGTCACCAATTTACAATCAAATTTTACAATTACAGTAATATAAACTAGAAGTCAAGAACTAGGTGTTCAGGTTGAACTATACCATCAGGAATCTATAGTTATAAACACTTTCTAAACATAAGAGAGCAATGATGTTGCATGTGTTAATAAAGACTATTAATTAGATGTTGAGTTACAGGCTCCAAACAGAAGTTGCTGAATCCCTATACCTTAAAAAAAAAGATGCTGGACATTCAGGATGGGTCAGCAGGTAAGAGCACTTGCCATGCAGGCCAGGCTGCCTGAGTCCAAGCCCCCAACCCAGAGGGCACGAAGAGAAGAAGCTCTTGGAAGGTATTCTTAACCTCCACCTGTGTGCTGCAGCACAAGACCACTGACACGCGCTTGTATGCACGCATGTGCACGCGAACACACACACACACACACACCATATGCAGCAGAATAATAACAAAATCTAAACATAATATAAGAGAAACAGTAATGTGTAAGGCTGAGGAGATGGCTCAGTCAGCCCCCTCCCACCTCTGCTGTGCAATCATGAAGGCCTGAGTTCAGAGCCCCAGCACCCATGTAAAATCCAGGCATGGTGGCCCATGGCAATAACCACAGCACCGTGATCCTTAGAGCTCAAGGTCAACCAGTGTAGACAACGGATGAGCTCCAGATTCAGTGAGAGACCCTATCTCAAATAATAATAATAATAATAATAATAATAATAACAACAACAACAACAACACACAAACAAAAACAATAACAACGGAGATAAATAGAAGAAGTGATATAGACCTCTGGCCTCCACATTCACACGCAGAGAAGAACATACACACTCTCACACAAACATATACACACACGCATGCAAACATAGTGTACAACAGGAACACGTGAACACAAGTAATGCTCAGAAGTTACTGGCTGGATTCATAAGTAAGCAATCCATTTTGATGGCTAAAGGCACCTGCCCAGTGCCAACTACATGACACATGAAGACAGCAAACACACAAGCCTGGAGTCTGAGACCAGAGCACACATAGCAAGACTTGGAAAGAAGACACTGGGGAAGAAAAGGGGAAGAGCTATTGTTTCTCTGAAAGGCTGTCTGAGAGCCTAAGGAAAAGCACTTGAGTAGACCAGCAAATCGAGCTTTAAGTGCTAACCAAAGGCCCCACGAATTTCATGTGTGTTGTTTTCTCTGCACAACGAGGGTTACGGATCCATTTACGGAAGTGAGCAGATGGGGCTGGTTGCGTCTCTGCATTCTCACGCTGCCCTGGCACAGGTCGTGCCCACATCACATGCTGCACACCTGGCCATCGGATACAAAGCCACAGCACTGGCAGCCACAGCTCCTTCTGACATAGCTGGCAACTTTGTGGGAAACACAGAATTGAAACAGACCTGGGATTCCGTGGCTCAAAAGGCCACTTTGGTGGATCACGCAACCAGACCCGTATGGAGAGAAGCCGGTGTGGACCATGCAAAGGGAGAAAAGGATCCCATGTGGAGAGCACCCGACACGTCCGTGATATGAATCAACCTCCCCAAACCTCGCTCCCCTCTCTAGAGAAATTTGCATGCTCCTCAGTGATACCCAGTGCAGGTTCTAGAGTTCCGGTTTGTACAGAGAGGGTTCCCTTGGGAAGAGCTCTTTCCAGAGCTCAGAAATGTGTAGAAGGCCGGCCGTAGTGAAACACAGCAGAGGCATTGGTGTCTTACACCGTACCACTCGGAACATAAATGTGCCTGTAAAATAAAACTTTAGCTAAATGTCTGCCAATATGCTTAATTAAATATGCACAACACTAAATACGCAGAATTAATGGTAACAAAACTATGACCTGAGTGATCTGAGAACCCAACTGTTGCTGAGCCCATGAGGGGGTCTCTAAAGCAGAGGCAGAAACACTCGGGGACCATTTGGATTCCACTCAGCAGCCAAGCGAGTGACGTTCTGAAGCAACCATTGTTAGTGTACATCGGCTGTGTCTTTGCATCCCACACACCGAATATATTAGAGAAAACACCATCTGTGTTGATCATATACAGATTATCTTTGTCACTGTTCCCTAAATAATACAGTCTAACAGATACATCAGGCAGAACACATCCAAGGCAGTACCGTCACCGGCCACTTACACGAAGTACCGAATGCAATCTAGAATTAATTGGTGGATGTGAAAGGTAGATATATATATATAATCAATCAGGGACTTGAGCATCTGGGATTTGGTGTGGAGTTGGGGTGAGTAGGAATCAGAACCAATCCCACACTGATCTGCAGGGACGCGTGTATACTCAAAGTAACACCCATGTTACTGTATGCTAAGGCGTGACAAGCTGTGTCATGCCCACAATACACATGGACACTTATGGACAGCATGTCAAATAGAGAAATTCAATTAGCGAGGAGTTCCATTCACCACCGGTTCCTTGGAGCCAGGGGTTTATTGTGTCTTCAGCTTCCTCCGACCCGGGCTATGACACACTGTATGAAGCTCCTCTTGGCTCTCTCCCAATCAGTCTACCGCACATTCTCTCAGCTCGCTGAGTCTCCTCAGAGGTGCTCGTCCTAAGCTGGCCTCTCAAACACCAACAGTTTCTGTGAACATTTTTTACATAACACTTTATGAAAGCTAAAGTTTAGGGTTGTTAAATTTGGGGAAATGACATGCAAAATCATTTTTCAATAGACCAGGAACAATTTTAATTACAAAGAATGACAGTTTCTAAAATGGATTTAAATAAGGCTAAATTAGTCAAATATCTTGATTTCTTTTGCTATCCGTATGATACACTGTACTCTAATTTCTAAATGTCCATACAAGTGTCAAGATCAACTCCAAGCTCTCAGAGGTTAGGAGACTCATCAAAAGCCTTTCATCCATCCAAATGACTTTCCTTTCAAAGACAAACATCAACCTTAGAATTAGGGGAAAGCTGGTAAAGAGTCATGTGGGCTCGCCTAAGGACATTTAGCGTTTTTCTAAAAATACTTGTAAAAATTACATGCTAGAATAAGATGGTCACCTGAACATGCTCACGATTTAACAGGAACTGGAATCACTTTAACATAAGTTCTAAAAGAGCACCGCAAAGAAGAAACCACGGGATTGTGCTGTGGCCCGTTGGCCTCAGTTGACTGGAGTATCTTACAGCACAGAGGAACAGTGGCAGAGAGCCTAAAGAGCCCAGCTTCCGAAGATGGGCTTGGTGTTTAGCTATTCAGGTATGCCCCCCTCCCCAAATCCATCAAGGACAAAAGTTTCATATCATTACATTGTTATTATTCCCTCAAAAACATTTTATGAACATTTACCGTGAAAAGTATTCAAGTAAGAAGAAATTTACTTATATTCTTGCTCTTAGCAGTTACTTTAAAAACCACTATTTTTCAAGTAGCAGACAATGCTATTTAATAACTATTTATATTTAACTGTTTAGAGTATATAAGATGCTCAGAAAATGTCTTTGATCGTATTACCTTCGTTTCATACAGACCAGATGCATAGGGAAGCATTCGGGATTGAGTCGTCACCTCATTCTGACCAGGATATCACCCTTTGCTGCTCTGACCAGTTGGCTGACTGGTCTATAGATGATAGGCAAGTTTAGGCACGTACCTTGTTCTTAAGGGATAAAAATGTTTTACAACCTAAACCCTGCATTTCCTTTATCGGAACTAAGCATGTGCATCCCTGTGCTCAGGAATATGCATGTTTTCATTTGAAATAGTTCAGTGCTATACTTAATTCATAGAAATAGATTAATTCTAAAACCTATAATTCCGCAAAGTTCACAAAGTGTAGGTGACAGATAAAAATCAATGTGCTCCAAACAATAACAGCTCAAGATCCTCTCCTCAAAATACACAAGAAGGCTCATGTACTGCACCCAAGGTACTGCTGTTACTGTCTCAACGTGAGAGATAAATAGATAAATAAATAAGGTCTCATCTTTTCTAAATTAAAAAAAATAAGATCCTTAAATTTTCATATTAATTTGAATAAATTATCACATCAAGGTTTCTGGATGATTAATTTGAATAATAAGACAGTGGTTGCTACAGAATTTCTGGGGAAAAACATTTTCGAAGGTACACTTAATTCTATTTTGACTTGAATAAAAAAAAAACAGGTTCACTTAAGAATGCAACTCTATGAATTAAAACAATTATCAAGGAATACATTTAAGCAGTCACTTTTACCATTAAAATGAACAAGCAGCCCACACTCCCTACACCTACAAGGTATTTTGGACAGGAGAAGGGTTTGTGTGTACGCACATGTCAGAGACCAAAAGGTACGCTGCTCCAAGAATCGGCGATCAGAAGCCGCGGCCTTATTCAAAACCTCTTCTTATTAAAGACAGTTGCAAAAATCAGTCTTTCATAGGTGCGATGATTTGGTTCAAAGCCTCCTGGAAGGTGAATGGCGCTGTTAAACCATTAACCACTCAGCTCCTGAGCACGAGGGAAATTAGGCTCGCACAGACAGCAGCTAGGATTTCCTTCTCAAGACCGCAGCAGCAGTCAAAATTAACAATGGATTATTCTTGTAATTAGGGCACGGGGAGGGGGGAAGAAAAGAGAGAAAGAAGTTAGCAGCATAGCTTTCCCTCAGATAACCCAAAGACTCAGACTTTATAATACAACACCACAAAAAAGCCATGGCTGTTAACACTTGTTTGGGGGCACGATTTCAAACACAAAATGGAACTTACAAAAAAAAAAAAAAAAAAAAAAAGATAAGCTACTTAAATCTTAAAAGGGGAACTAAAAACTAATGGTAATTTTCTCATGTATCACATTTCAAAGAAGAGCCCTTACTGTATAAAGATCCCATGAGTTCATGACAGCTTTATTCTTGGAGCCACAGAGCCAGCTATTGTTATGCTCTGAAACCGTGGGAACTGCTGCCACCTGTCGGGGAGGGGCTGCAATGGCAGTGTTTCACTCAGATCTCCTCTACTGGGGGACAGAAATGTCCTGAGTGTGTAAGCACTTTTCTAAACAGCAGGTGGCCTCACTTTGGCTACAGATTTACCTCAAAGACGTTGGTTTAAAAGCTTTTTCGTGTTTTGTAAAATAAACTCCAACTTCTGCTTGAATCTAGTTGCTAGGTGATTTGTGACAGGGAGGATTAAAAAAAAAAAAAACCACCTCCTTGAACTCTGCAAAATTCATGAGATAAACAGACTCAAAAAGTCTATCTTAAGTTGCTAATCTGATCTCACTCAGCCATTCTGCACGAACTGGACCAGAAAAGACAGAAGTAGTCTGCAGAGACTCACGGCAAGGGGCGGAGGGTGGGAGTGTGGACAGGCCTGGTCCTCAGGAAGGTTTAGGAAAGTGTTTATTGGATGCCAAATGCCAGTTATCCCCATTACCGCCTTTTTTCTGGAATTCATTGCTCTTGTGATAGTGATGACAGAGCTGGCCTTTTCATGAGGCTTCTTTAGGAAGATAAAGTAATTTTATGCATCCCAAGAACAAAAGTATATATTCTTACTGCACGCACGGAACCGTAAACTCAAGCCTTTAATAGTAGCAGCATGTGTTGAAGATGCTGGCATAATTTTCTTAAAAAAAAAAAAAAGCAGCTCACTTCTATCTTTTCATCATAACCATCAAATGACACTCCCCTTTGACTGTCTCCTGTGTCTACAAACACAGTCGACAGTTTTGAAATCGTCAAAGATATAAAGCATTTCAAATGGTAGCTGTGTGGTGTGATAAGTTCGGACAGACATGGTCTCCAAAAGAAAGCATAATAAAGATTATAGATAAAGCTGAAACCTCTCTAACAGGTAGCCACTCAGTCCGCCTCTATCAGAAATAAATACTGCCCGCTGTGCTCTTAAAAACACAGCATCCACGCTGAGTACTAAACCATCACCCACAACTACAGAAAACAGCAAAAGCAAGCAACAGGCAGACACCACGCACACACACATACACATGCATACACGCACACACACTCACACATAGGCACAAACACCACACACACACACACACACACACACACAAAACCAACCTATAGATTTAGGATAGAGCAATGAAAGAAAATAATATCTCATCCTGATTATGAAAAAGCAAATACAATTATTTAGAAATGTTAGCTGTTCCTAAAATATTAAGTGGAAACTGAAAATTTTGCTGAACATGGTGGCATATATCTGTAATCTCAGCACTTAGAGGAGGTTGAGGCAGGAAGATAGCTATGGGTTTGAGGCCATCGAGCTACATAGTCAGTTACATGCTAGCCTAGGTTAATATATGAGGCACTGTTTGGGTGGGGTGGGAGAAAGAAAGAGTTGAGAGATTTAGCCAACAAATCAAATGTTTATCCTCTTTCTATAGGAAATATTTAGGATATATTTTCAAGTAGTATTCATATTTTTGATTGGAAAATCACAGGTTCCTAAAAATATTTAACATCACAGGTTTTAATTTTGCATGTTGAATCTTTTGTGTATGTGTGCATACTTTTAAGGCCACTGTCACTAAAATAAGTGATTGCTGTAACCTTTTTTGATATCAAGGACAACGTGTGCAGGAAATACTATTGGTTCCTATGTGTGAGGTAACTGTTGTGAGCAGGCTCAGCCCAGACCTCAAGTCAAAATGATAACAATATTTAGGATTCTCATTTTAAATATTTGTCTTGACATTTTTGGCCCAGCACAATCTTCAAATGACTGTTTTATACTCTGGTATACATTAAACCCCTTCTGTTGTTAGAAATGGCACCTAGGGACTAGAGAGATAGCTTAGTGGCTAAGAGCACCAGTTGGTCTTCCAAAGGACCCAGGTTCAACTCCCAGTACCCACATGGCAGCTCTCAACTGTCTGTAACACCAGTTTCAGAGGATCTAACACCCTCACACAGAAATAGATGCAAGTAAAACACCAATCCACATGAAATAAAAAGAAATTTAAGAAAGAGAAGAGAAGAAAGAAAGGAGAGAGAGAGAGAGAGAGAGAGAGAGAGAGAGAGAGAGAGAGAGAGAGAGAGAGAGAGAGGGGCATCTAGAGGCCAGCAAGATGGTTCACTGTCAAGAAGCCTGGGCACCTGAACTCAGGACCCAGAGTCCATGGTAGAAGAAGAACCAAGTCCTGCGAGTTGTGCTCAGACCTCCATGCATGTGCTTTGCCATGCACACACTTAGACTCCCTTTGATATAACTGCATAAAAACTCCCTAGGCAGTAGGTCCCTTAGACAAAACCTCTGTGCTATAGGTGACACCCATCCTACGCCCTATGCTAGATGTTTTCTATGCATAAGCATCAATCTTCACACATCATGTGAAACATTACCTCCCTTTTACAGGTGAGGTAAAGGACAGGGAAATTACAACATGTCCAAAGCCACTGGTTCTGTAGATTACTGAGAGCTCTAGTAAACAATCATGGAAATAATTTCATTTCAAAGAAAGCATTGGGTCAGTGAGGTGGTTCGGTGGGAAAAGGTGTTAGCCACCAAGCCTGACACCCCCAACTCAACCCCATGTAAGAGGAAAAAGAACCAAGTCCCTCAGGTAATTCTCCAACATTCACATGCCTGAAGTGGCACGTGTGCACCCCTCAACATACGCATACACACACACACACACACACACACACACACACCTAAATGAAATGTTTTTTAAAAAAATTTAAAGAAGACATTGATGACCTGCTACAAGCAACACACACTTTCAAGCATCTTTTCACAAAATAATTTCTTTTTAAAATTAAGGTTTTTAAAACCTGAATGAAACATGATTTAAAACTTCATTTATAGTCTTGGTATGCATTCATATTATCACAATAAAATGAACATATTTCACAGCAAGAAAGGGATTCAGCAGCTACAAAATAGAAATAGCTGATCTACAAAGTCATTATGTATCCCGTCTTAAGAACATATTATAATATGCAAACCTGTAGAGGGACCCCATGTTGATAATGAGTGGGATCATTTGAATTTGCAATATGCTTGATCTTTAAGGAATTAATAATCTTCTACTTCTTTTTTTTCAACAGCACACTTTTACCACTTTTGTAGTGTCTTCATTTTGAAAGCACTTGGAATAAACAGTTTAAAAACTGTAATTTTCTTTGTAGGTGCAGTATTAAATTGCAATATCGACTTGAGCAGTGAAGAAGTACAGTGCTACTCCAAGGACAAAAGGCATCTTAGATGTCACAAATATATTATGAAGAAGTCTTTTCTTTAAATCAAGCAAGTAGCCCCATTCTTTTCTCTTAAACAGTGATTCAGTCTTGTTTCACATCAAAATCAACGGCAATAGCGTTTCAGCTGCTACATGCTACATAATAAGAAACAAAAGAAAGGTTTCAAAGGACATGCTAGCTTTGATTTGAAGGGACACAGAGGAAAATAAGCAGGTGGATCTCTAATGAGTCACACATTATCTCTCTCCAGAACATTCTTAAGTGATGAGCCAATGAGATCGGACAGGTTTTTTTGTGTTTGTTTGTTTGTTTAAATGAAGTTCCCTTTCTAATGGTTTCTGGCTGGTCTCTTCCTCTGGGGGAGGCAGGCCTGTAATATACACTGTCACTGGTGTTTCTTGGGGTATACCAGTTGTCCCTTTCAGATTTCTACCTATTCTTACCTAGATGTGAATATTATTACTACTTTAGCAAATAAAATTCACTCTGTACTTTTCCCTCAGGGTGGAATGTTCTAATGTCTACTAAGATTTACCTTTTAAGCCTTCATTTTCTTTACAATTTAAATAATATTTTAATAAGATTTATTAACTCTTTAAATAAATACAGCATGGGAGTGTTAAAAGCTAATGTTATGCTATATGTTTACATATTGTTAAGTTAATGCTATATGTTATTAAATGCTAATGATATAAAAGGGTTACATTTTTACCCAACTATAATATTTTGGTAAACACTGAAGCAAAGTTTATTAAAATATAAATCATACATTCCTGGAGTGCGTCTATCCATCCTACCTCAGGTGGGTTTTTTTTTAAATATTTAAACTAACATTCACTGTATTAGGTTTCATTATGCCTTCTCAAGCAAAATATTTTGTTGATTCTCCTCCCTCCCCCAGACCTTGTACCCTTCCAGCAACCTACCACCATGCGCCTCACCTCCCAGATCCAGAAACCTCCCTCTGCTTATTCCCAGTGAAGCTCATCCTACTGCCCCACCTTGCCCACACCTTCAGTGCCTCTCTGTCCCGCTGCCCGCCTCACTTGTAGTTCCATACTCAAGGCTTTTCCTGTTATGCCTGTGCCTAACCAGTCTTTCCATGTGGGATGGCAGAAGCATAACTTGTTGTCAACCACGTGAAGTCATCTGTGTGTGAGCAGTCATTGAAGAAGGAAGAGTTATGGGCACGAGGCCCTTACATTTTAGCAGAGTAGGGAGCAAACAGGAAATCACGGAGGGTTAACACAGAGCGTTTGCTTTAGCACAGTGCAGCACTGTGGGTGTGGTTAACAGAGATCCTGACCAAGGCTGTTTGGATTTAGAAGAGAACTTGATCAACATGGGGTGGGGGGAGGGTCAAGAAAGACATCAGCACAGTTGTTACAGAATCACCCACCGTCCCCTCCCTCTGAGTTCTCTCTTAAATTCACGACTCTGAAGTCCTGTGATATTTACTTGAGCATCTGTATCATGTGTTTGTTGAGTAGGGCTCCACATTGGAGCCCGTGCCTTTTCCGTAGCTTGTACATGCTATAAGAAGGGGGAGGAGCTAGGCTAGAGTGGGTGTGGTTCTGATACCCTGTGGTCTACTGGGGTCAGTGGTGAGGACGGTTGGTCACTGGAGCCGAGCAGTCTGATATCAACCAGTCCAACAGGAAAACCCTTATCATAAGCACTAGATGTGACAGTACCAAACTACCACTATAATCCCTCACTAATGACCGAACTCTTAAAAACTTTTGGGGGAACCATGCCATGTCGCATATGTGGAGGTTAGAGGACAACTTGGTTGTGTTTTCTGAGACTTGAACTCATGCTGTCAGGCTTGGCAGCAAGCACTAAGCCAAGTCCCTGGCCCAATGATAGACTTATTTACACATAATTTGTCCGTATTTCACTGTTTATATTTTAAAATAGAGATTACTTGCATTCTGGTAAATAAAACGGTAATGAGGTTCTAATTGTTAATTATTACTGTATCTTTTCTTAATACAGTATCTATTATTTTCACAAAGCATGACAAAAATGAAATGCCCACCCAAAGCGTGAGTTCAACAATAACAACTAAGTCTGTAGCATGAAATAAAACATAAGAATCCCACGCTACCAGTGGGCAGGCCGGCAGACTCTCTGACCCGGGGTTCTGAAATCTCTCCACCTGGCTTGCTAAGTTCCCATGGCGGGTCGCCACCACACCAGCTCCACGCTTCCAAATTCCCTCAGCTAGTTGGGGTGCACTTCTCGCACACCCATGCTCCAGCGCTGTACCTATCGCTCTGGAACCCAGTTGAGTGGCAAGTGAAGGAAAACACCACACAAACGTAGTTTAGAATCAACAGGTAACACATTCGCTGGTGCGGCAACTAGTATCCTAATCTGTAAGCTATTCTAAGTTATAAATCCTCCGATAGCGGAGACGGGGGAGGGGGGGGGCTTCCTACTACCTACATTGTGTCCTCCATCATCTCTCCTGTCCAAAAGACCTATCTTTTCTCTTGCTTCCCCTCTTCACCTCTCTAACCTGGAAGTCCCGCCTCCTCGCCCAGTGATTGGCTCCTTGAAATCTTTATTCATTGGGGAAAGGTTCTGCCACATCTCACCTTTTCTGTCCAATAAAAAAAGAAAGAAAGAAAAAGCTTTTCTCTCAAATACTGTAATTTACAAAGAACAAAATATACCTAACACCCAGTCCATCATTTTTGTTATCTATCCTAACTTTAAAAAGGCTTAAAACCCATATGCTATGTCCTTGTTTTGGCCTGTATGCCATCCGAAAACTATCTTCTCAACTATCTCCTCTCAATGCTAAGTTGCCTGGTTGGCTATGAGACTATAACTAGTCTTCAATCCTGTCAGAAATCCGAGGACCCTTAGAGCCTGGCTTGCACTGTGTGCTCCGTAAACACTTGTTCGAATGCGAGAGGAGAGAGACGGAGCCTCTTGAGCTCAGATACCCTTCCAGCAACTTTACTTTCCTATAATTTTAAACAGTACACCAAATTTGTACAAAATTACGCATCATGTCAACATTGAGAAGTGATTCGGAGGCCTACATGAATATGTTATAGCAGCTTGTTTATGACAGCGAAAGTTCGAGAAGGAAAGTGACGTCTATTCTTGTGAAGCCAATAAGCAATGATAAATCAAAGCAACACAATGTCAAGCTATTAAAATTACAATGATGCTCATAGAAATTTTATTAGAATAAAGAATCTTGCAGTGGTCTTGTTAGTAAAAACTGCAGCACATCTGATGACAATGCACTATAAGTGAACATATTAAATTAGAAACATACATGTGTATAGAGAGAGTTGTCTGGAAGAATCTTTAACAAAATATTAATTAAATATGTATAGTTATAAGTGAATAGGATATCATTTACTTTCGATGATAAAGTTGGTTTATTTTTATTATTGTTTTGCTTGCTCAAATTTCCCAAGTTAGTTTGTATATGCATTTATTTAGAACTCAGTTTTAGTTTTTAAATTTTTATCTAAGAACAAACCTCAGACGAGAAAAATTTCCCACCATCGTTCAACCATTTAATATCAATTTGACACTTATAGAACAATGTTACAATCCACAGCAGACAAAAGGAGGCATTGTTGGAGGTAAAGTTGTCTAAGTCCACACCAAGGCTTCAACTTTCCCACTCAGAAACCCTTTCCATGCATGTTGGGTGGGGGGGGGTCTGTGTCTGTAGGAGGGGGGTCTGTGGTGTGTGTCTGGGGAGGGGTCTGTGTGTATCTGTGTGTATCTGTATGTGTGTGGGGGGGGTCTGTGTGTATCTGTGTGTGTGTGTGTGTCTGGGGGGTCTGTATGTATCTGTGTGTATCTGTGTCTGAGGGGGGTCTGTGTGTTTGTGTCTGTGAGGGGGTCTGTGTGTATCTGTGTGTATCTGTGTGTGTGTGGGGGGGTGTGTCTGGGGGGGTCTGTGTGTATCTGTGTGTAGTGGCTGTGTGTGTGTGTGTGTGTGTGTCTGTGGGGGGGTCTGTGTGTATCTGTGTGTGTGTGTTTGTGTCTGTGAGGGGGTCTGTGTGTATCTGTGTGTATCTGTGTGTGTGTGTGTGTGTCTGGGGGAATCTGTGTGTGTGTGTCTGTGGGGGGGTCTGTGTGTATCTGTGTGTGTGTGTGTGCGTGTGTGCGTGAGCGTGTGTGTTGCATATGAATGTGTAGGTACCCATGACAGAGCCTTGTGCAGGCATGATGCATACGTGGATCGATGCATCTGGAGGCGGCATCAGGTGCCCCATCTGTCGCTTTACCTGATTCCCTCGAGACAGCCTCTCACTGAACCAGTAACTTGTCATTTCAGCTATGTTGACTGCTGCTCCCAGATCCCCCTGTCTCTGTCTTCGAACGCCAAAGCTACAGGCGTGTGTGGTCAGGACTACGGGTTTTTTATTTATTTATTCATATGCGTGTGCTTGGGAGTCAAACTCGAGTCCTCATGCTTGCACAGATGTGCTCGTATCAGAGGAGCCATCTTCCCGGCCCACCAAACAGACTGAGGTAGCCTACTCTCGCGGCATCCTTCTGCACTGATCACACTGCCGTTCCACTTCCTGCTGAGTGTTACACAGAGGGGGCATGCTGGTTTAGGACACCAGGTAAAGCAGAAGTAAAACAATGAATTTTGAAACAAATGTTTTAAGCTGCATCTCTCTGAATCAGCACAGACAGTATTCATTTATACCCAGCAATCGCTGACTGGGCACCCTCTGCAGTCCTGGTTCGTGGTAAACACAGGGACCGATGTGAAGAAGACAGGTGTTTTCCACAGACTCCACCCCCAGCACTTGTATCTTCAAGTAGCAACACATTTTTCACGTATCCAAATTTCTCCCCATTACCATAAAGCCAGTGATGCCCAACGCTGACCCTAGAGCCACAGCCACGTTTCAGTCCCATCGCAGTCAATCGCTGGCTATGTAAATCGACTGTCACTTGCCACACGTTTCTTCCCTGAAAGTAATGCCTTATTTAGAGGATTTTTTAAAGGACCCACTAAATGAAGAAATTGCATATAAGAGATCTAGAATTAGACACATATCCCAAAACCTTTTCATACAGAATCTGTGTTCTTAGAGTTTTCATAGAGGCTTCAGTATAGATTCCAACATTATACACAGAAGCACTTAACACTTAATTGTTTTTCTTCGACATAAAGTACAGGGCTGGGTAAATGGGTAAGAGTGCTCTCTTGCTCACTTTGCAACCCAATCCCACGTAACCTGGAGACACAGCCCCCTGCTGTGCGTTCAGTATCAAGGAGCAGAGACGGGCAGATCCCATGGTGTTCTGGGTATCCAACAGCAAGTTCAGGATCAGGGAGAGACCCTGTCTCAGGGGACTAAGGGGGACAGCACCACAGGAAGACATCCAGCATGCTGCTCTGGCCTCAGTGGGCCACAGCACAGGGTGAACACAGTGCAGTCATAGGCACGGACCACACGCATGACACATCTACATACACAAAATATGATTTTCTACTATCAGACTTTAACACAAAATTCTTGCTCTGTAGCCCAGGCTGGCCTCAAGCCTGTCAACCTGCCTCAGACTACAATCGTGAATAACCAGACCCAGCTGCCCATAAGCTCAACCACTCCAGGACCTTCCTTATGACCTCCTTTATACGTGAGGAAGAAGAGCCTAAAAGACATGTCTGCCGTCAGCCATGCCCATGGCGGAAGTAGAAGTGCTCAAAAGAGGTCTCTAAGAGTGGATGTAGCAAACACAACACACAAAAATATGAATTTAATATTTTGGACAAGCCAGGGATGCCAGATTCCCAAGTAAAAAGTTTACCACTTTGGAAGTTACGGAAGAGAGTACTTGACTTAATAGCGGGACCCAACACAGCTGTGTTTAAATAGAAGGGAAGGGGAGACAGGAAGATGGTGGTAATGCGGGGGATTCACTCGGTGATGCCAGAGGCCTCCCAGTGCTGAGCTCTGTGAAGGATAACTTGTCCCGAGATTGTTTCCTTCCTCACGCTGTTAACTTTAATCTTGCTATGAACCTTTCAATTTCTCTGCTTGGGGAGAAAATAAATAACCAAGTTTTCTGTCATTTTGATCACTTCAGTAACTTGCAACTTTTTCCCCCCAAAACCCATACACTAAAAGCAATCTGGCTTAGCACAGCAAAGTTTTGCATGTGAGTCGAATCACTGTAAAAATTCCTAATCCCAAAGTGAAGAGAAACTTAGTTTCATTTCTTAACCCAGGTCCTCAGCACCTGAGCTCGCTAACTGTCTCTACAGTTTAATTCCGAAGCAACAACACGGGGAAATCTTTCCATTACTCTCTTTTTCCGAAACAAGTTATTTACATTTTTGTGGAAATTATTTGCTGAGATTCAAGACTAAGAGCATAATCGAAGTAGTTGCTGCGGTCCCCCCCCCATATTATCTATAGGAGGGAAAATGAGAAGCTTTGATTATGCAAATTAAGCAGAATCTGTTATCTTCTTCCCGATCTCTGCCCTGATCGTGGCGAATTGTTCAGCAGCGTTCCTCCTGCACATTAGGAATCGCAGCCGGTTAACCACTGCTGCTAAAGGACGAGCTGTGTTTGCCGACTCTGTCAGTTTGACCCAGCTTCCAGGGCTTAGTGGTCCTCCAGGCTAAGAGAGAAAGCTGATCCATCAGGCCAGCATTAACATGGAATCACACTCGGCTTATTGATGTGCGCTCTACCATCCCCAGCACCCAGCTCACACCATTATTTTCATTTTATCTCAAGTCTGCTTGTCTGCCCCAGTTAAAGCTGCAGCAAGACTCGGGCTTAAATGAATTCACTGGGAAGGAGGCAGATGCTCCCTGAACTTTCAGCTCTTTGCACGGAGCCTTGCTGACGTAAAATGTACCGGTGTGCTCAGACCCACTTAGTGGGCATAGCCAGAACCGCCTATTGCTAGAGAAAAAGTCACTTACTGCCCTATTAGCCAACAAGAAGTGTGATGATTAAATGATTTTTTTAACTGTAATTTTAAAGCACTGCTCTGATTTTTGCTGAAAGCTATTTATAAAAATAAATTTCATAACAGCTACGTCTTTGCTGCTTAAATACCTTTCTCTTTTAAAATACAGAATGCATACTCAAATAAATGTTCCCAATAATAACACATTTCATCACCTAGGAAAATGTTACATTTAATGGTAACAAGAAAAACAACAATCTACAACAACCAGGCATTTAATGTGCACAAAAACCCCATAATAAGAAGGGATTTAATGTGTGCATAAACCCTGTAATGGGTTTGTATATAATCAAGCATTTGAGGTATACCTAAATCACTTTAATTGTAAATTTTTAAAATGAAAATAGAGTGCTTCTGTAGCTGTTTTGAATGTACACTAACTGTTGGAATTCTCAAGCTAGGTTCAAAGCCACGGTTGTAGATTTACATAGCCCTTGGAGCTACGATGCTGAGGGAAACTGAAGAGTGGACTGTTCCTAAACAGGGGTTGGCGTTTATTTCTCCTCACTTCGAAGAAATCTAAGGCACTGGTGCAAAGTGTAGCATCTAGCCAGACAGCACCGCAGTAACTAAAGTTCCCAAGTCTCGGTGACAAATCTTTGCTTATCTGTCACTTAGCATTCGAAGTGTGACATTCTTGCCTAGCTTATTTTTATACTGGATAATTAAGATCCAACCTAAGCAGCTGTCTCCCAAAGACTTCCTCTCTAGTCTACTTTTAGAACCTCATATTATTTCACCTTCAACTGGAGAGAAGAAAGGAAACTTTTGGGGGAGTGCTAGAAATTGAACCCGATATTTTATGTATGAATTCACAGAGCCCTACACAGACAAGCAGTACTCTACCTCTGAGCTGTGTCCCCAGTCTTAGCAACACTTAAATAATTTCAACTATCAACGTTGTTTCAGAAGTATTTGTCTCTGATTGCCCCTGATCCATTTTCTCATTTCCCTCGCAGAGAGAATGCAAAGTCAACTTTTGTATACTGTGAAAACATTGCACAAAGGCTGTTGTTAGGTGGAAAATGACTGGTGCTAGCATCCCTACAAGACGGAGGGTCGCTTGAAAACTCTCCAAATGTACTTTCTATTAAAACAGGAGGTCAAGACTAAAAACACCACAACCCCTGAAAAAAGACTGTTCCATTTTAAATTTTAAACCCGTGACAGGTCAATGATGAAGCCAACATTTCTTGATGACCTATTTTGCATCAGACACTATTCACTTACATGAATTAATTTCATCCTCTGAATGGGTCACAAGGTTTGGTTTGATGGTTTCCTAATGACAGACTCTCAGGAGGTGACCCAGACAGTACCTAAAGGTCACTAGGCTGGTCTCTAAACCCAGATCAATGTGACCCCAAGTGGAGCACTTGTTCTTCACATCACAGTTGCTGCTGCTGCATATGATGGGCGTAGGACCATGCACTGCCTAATGGGCAAGCTCTCGGGAGCTGCGTCCCTGATGAGGACCGACTCCCTCACACAGCAGCCATCCACAGCCAGTAGCTCTCCAGCTAGGGTAGGATCTCAGTTGGCTTGATCTTACTCGGGACTTGGGCATGCAGTCACAGCACCATGACCTTGTGTATGTGATGGCTGTGTCGTGTCTAGCTCTGGCTCTCTCAATCTTCCGAGCCACCCCTTTTCCACAATTACCTCTGAAGGGTTGAAAAAAAAAAAGCCTCTAACACAAACCATTACAGCTCTAGTGAATTCTGAAAAATCTCTTTTAAATTGCAAACATAAATGTAAGAAGAAAGTGAATTTAGAAACAATATAAGCAGATTGTATGTACTTAGTTCCTTTTGCATGCCAGGTATTAGTCTAATAATATAAAGTGTTTAACTCATTTGATCCTGTATTAATCTTGGCAATTCAATGTAATTTTGAGTGTCCTTTTATAAAGAAATTGTAGAACAAAATAGTTAAATAATTTATTCAAAATGGCATAGCTAGTAAGACAGGTTTCAAGCCCAAGCAGTCAGCTCAGGTCTTAACCACCCAGCACACAACACAAGCTCTTAAGATGCTGGGTTAAAGACTTTGGTGTGTCCTAGGCTGTATGCCATCGAGTTATCCCACCTGCCACGGAAGACACCTGGCTTGGAAACCTGAGACCTTGCAATCCATGTCCCCATCATGGTTTCCTCAAGGTCATAACAGTGTAGCATGGAAAGACAGCTTTCTCTCCTCTACCTGAACTACTCAAACCTTAGAATGCAGTTTGAAAACTGGGGCCGGAGCAGAGAGCTCCGTTGTCATCATCGGTGACTTTCTCCATCTTGTCTGTCTTCACAATAAGCCCTCGCCTTATGGGGCCATCAGTCCAGCTCTCACTTTGGCCGTGTGAGCCAAACTAGCTAACATTGTTATCTTAGTAAAGGGACTCCTTGATACCTGGGATTCCTTCTCAAAATTTCCAGAGTTTAAAAAAGGGAGGGATTCACTTTAACACTCCTTGATGTACAGAGAATCGTGGGGGACAAGGGGGTGGGGAGGTGGCTTGTGATGGCGCCTCACTCTGTCAGGGGGTTAACCAGGATTCAAGAGGGTGACGACACAGGAAAATTGAGGGCTCAAAGGTCAGGTTACAAACTCACACAGCACTGTTACAAGGACTATCTCAGACTATGTCAGACGAACAATGGCCTCTCTAGGTTTAAATAAAATCTTTACAGAGGCACAATTCTCTCACGTCAAGAAATCCCTTTGCTGTTGTGATAAAAACACAATGGTTAAGGGCACAGCACTGACCTAACGCACTGACAGCCTCTCCAGAAGCGCTTGGCTGTCTACTGTTCCACTGTTCCGTTATGTTCGGGGCCATGACGTCTTCCCAGAGGCAGGTAAAATGGAGGAAGAGATCAGGGGCAGAACTGCCTGCTGTCTTTTAAACACGATCTGCCCTGTGGCCCTGCTCTGCAGCAGCACTTGTAAGCAAAGCTACCCACTCAACTCGCCAGCACCGGGGAGCGCAGAAGGTCCTGGGAGGAAGGCAGCACTGATGACCTCAAGGTGGAGGTTCACGGCAAGCCATTGGGAATTGACCCTGACGGCTTTTACTTTCCTGAGATTGCAGTTGGAGGAAGAATAGCTCCGGACGTTGGACAGCACAGCAGGATGTGTCTAACAAGAACTAACTGGTTATTATAAAATAGCTCATAGGACTTGGAACGCTCCCATCACAACAAATAGGTCTAAGATAGACAGGACAGCTGAGAGCCAGGCATCACACTTTGTATCCATGTACTGAAATGTCAGCAGTAGCCACAGACATAGGCACCGTCCCTGCACTTGAGACTCATAGCCGGGCAGTCTCTGTGGGGTCCCGGCCAGCCTGGTCTATATAGTGAGTTCCAAGCCGGCTTGAGATACTCAAAGTGAGAGACCCTGTCTTAAACAAAAACAAATGAAACTAGTAAGATTTCTGCTACTATATATCTGCTCACTTTTATCGCTTGAATCAGAAATATGATTAGATAGTAAAACATTCAGAGCATTCAATGATTTACTTGTATGACTTGCCCACATATCAGTTAGTAAATTATAGTTCTTCTTTTTCAAACTACATTGAGCAAATTCCTCAGTAATGAACTTAAAATCTCTCGAAAGCTCTTGAAAGTAACCACACTTAGAAAAACAAAGTTCTTACAGATTTATAATATAAACGAACAATTTATTCGGATTACTTTATCATTTTTGTTACAGTTTTATACATATTTAATTTTGTTTTTGTTTTCTATTTTGAGACAGTATTTCTCTGGGTATCCTTGGCTGTCCTGGAACTCACTCTGTATACCAGGCTGGCTTCAAACTCACAGAGATCTGCCTGCCTCTGTCTCCCAAGTATTGACATTAAAGGCATGCACCACCACTGCCTGGCTATATATATATATATATATATATATATATATATATATATATATATATGTGTGTGTGTGTGTGTGTGTGTGTGTGTGTGTGTGTGTGTGAGTGTGTGTGTGTGTGTGTGTGTATATATATTATAATTTATATATATATATATATAAAATTTTATGAGGAATGTGGAACATGTCTTTCCAAAGTCATCCAGATCAGATGTTAAGACCTCCTTATTCCTGAAGAATTTCTCTCCAGGAGCCAGGCAGAAACTTTCCTTTCTCCCGCTGCAGTTCTACCCTGTAATCTCTCTGGGACAGGGCAGTCCACACTTTATATCCCCACCAAGTGATTTAAAAGCCCTCCTTATTTTAAACTCTGAAAGACTGAAGAGCATCGTGGGATAGACCTCTAGTAGTTGAGTTCTTCTCATGGTTGTCTTATTAGATTATCTCACCTTTAGCAGAAGTAAAACATAAGGAATTCTATTTTAATCCTGGGTTTTAGAGAAGTTTCAGTAATGCATTAGAAGCTGACTCCATACTTTGCTAGTAACACCTGCCCTGAAAATGGACAACAAAATTTTCTTCTAATAAAAATGTTTTCCTATAGACCATAGGATAGAAATTTCCTTAAACCAAACTGAATCCATTCTCTATATTAAAGATGACAAATTATCCCACTAGCTGAATTTCACTGCAAGCTGTCAACTCGGATTTCTTCTGTTTAAAAATAGCTATTCATTGCATCCTGTGATGGGCCGGAAAACGCTCCGCAGCGTAGCCTGCATCACACGCAGAAGCAATCGGGTGATGTGCCTCCTGGTATTCGTTATAAGACCCTGGGCTAATTTTAAATGAGATGGTTAACTTGAAACAAATTAAAGCTCATTTTGTTTTGCCTTAAAACTAACAGCTATTTTCCATTTATGACTACAGGCGGTAATGACAAAAACAAACAAACAAAACTCATTGAACGCATACACGGGAGTAAGTAAAGGAGCGGTATGTTGATATGTGTATGTCTGTGGGTGTATATGTATGCTAGCTCCCTATAGGCTTAGCTATTGTTGATGGCTGGTCGATATTATAGGGCATTAATTAATTAGCTAATATTGCCAGTACGTGAGCAAGCACTGTACCCATGAGCACACAGTAGGTTGTTGCTGTATCCATGAGCACACAGTAGGTTGTTGGTTGAAAGCATCACTCCCGAGACATACAGCCTTTG